>NW_026607703.1:0-27500 GCF_029499605.1 Hyla sarda | reverse complement strand
GACAGGAGGTTTAGACTTTTAAGTATGAGAATCAAGACCTGGACAGGCCTCTCCACTTCCATTATATACAAATAAAACAATCCCTGCACTTTCCTGTAAAAAGCCCTTAGATTTCTCCCAAGGACACCTGCAATAGAAACAAATGATTCCTGCGTGGGAGCAGAAGGGACCGAACTGCTAATCCTTTCTGCTACCAATGAGACGAGCCGTACAGCTCTGCTATGAATGTCACATCTTCTGTCTATTGTACAGTAGGAGGTTGGATAGTGATGACCCCATCATTTCCCTTTTCTTTTATAGTGTTTTAATATACTGTATATTCCCCTTTGTAGAGGAAATGATATCTAGAAATCTGTATAGTTGTTCTGACAATTTAGGGGGATTCTACATGATCAGCACGTGGTAGCTGTGTACTTTATCTGAACGTCATCTATAGTTCCCTCGAATCCAAGGCCGCTTGTAGTAACCTACAGCGATTTGCAGTAAAGCAGTTTGCCAAAGTTTTTTTTTAACCCGAAGACACATCAGAATCTTGTACATAACTTTTCCAGACCAAAGGGAGGATACTGTAGTCCCAAAAAAAAGATGTCCAACAAGCCTGTCAGGTTTCCTTGTGCCCAGACTAGTCACTTTCTAACCTGGAGCCCTGCACATCACACCTCATCTGAATGTGCGGCATGAGTCCGTCTGTGCTTGCCCCATTGTTCTCAGTTTGCCTTTTTTAGCATTTTAGTGGCTGTCCTTCTGAAGTCATTGGGAATTTGTGTTTAGTCCTTTATTGATTCCCGTTTCCTGACGTCCACCATCACTATGGGTAAAGCTTTTATTGCTGGCCGCCATCTGTAACCCGAATCGTTGCTCTGCACCCACCTGCACTATTCTGTTTTCTCCTACACCCCATACTCCTCCAGGTGTCTCCTACACTCCTAACCCTCCACCTCCAGAGCCTTCTTCTATGTTCTGGAAAGGGTGCAATAAGTTATGATGCTGTTCAGAAAGATAAGAGGGAGAAGTCACTGCAGGAAATTCTCAGAGAGACGGTCAGATTGGTGCCGCAGCTCTACATAGACTCTGTCAGTCTTAGGATAGGTTTCCACGCGTTTTTACTTTTGTGTGGAAATTGCCTTTTTGGTCCCTTTGGCAGTTTCCCTGCAGGTGTTTTTTTTAAAGAATTTTGTTAGGTACCAAAAAAAGATGCAGTGGGGATAGAAAAAAAATGTAGACAAGGACAATTTTTTATTAATTTTCAATTAGGGACCAATTTATGTAAGCGGGCAGGGAAATAAAAATATAAGCTGCAATATTTAAAATGGAAGAAGTGGCTATGTAATTGTCACTTATTTTTTATATAAATTTTAATAAAACTTATTATTAATGTAACTACTGTAAAAGTTTATTAGGTATATTTATGTCATTATTCGGGTACTACTACTACTCCCAGCATGGAACAGAGTCTGTTCCATGCTGGGAGCTGTAGTACCTGCACTAAAGGACAGATCCGGACTTATAATTCAGAGAAGCAGGGGACTCTCTGCTGCCCTCCCCAATCTCTGCACTGAACTCTGTGCTGGCCAGTTATGTGAATAGAAATTCACCTAAATGATTCCTATTTGCCGCTCAGAGCGGTGATTGGCCGGCACTATCTGGCCAATCACCGCAATCACTATCTGGCCAATTGCAGAGTGCAGCAGAGAGCTGCCCACTTCTCTGAATTATAAGTCCAGGTTGCAACAGGTCTCAGGAGTGAGACCCGATGCGATCTGTCCTTTTAGTGCAGGTCCTACAGCTCCCACCAAGGAATGCTGGGAGAAGTAGTATCTAAAGAATGATGAAAATATACCTAATAAACTTCTACAGTTGTTAAAATAAAGTACAGTTTAGAAATTACATTATTAAAATAGATTAATAATAAAATGTTTTAATAAATTAATTTAAAAAATAAATAAGTTTTACAACTACATGGCCCCTGCATCCATTTTTAATATTGCCCGCTGCATTTTTATGTCCCTGCCCGCTCACATAAATTGTTCCCTGATTAAAAATTTATAAAAATTGAATTCTTAAAAAAATAAATTAAAATTTTTTTCCATCCCTACTGCATCTTTTTATAATTTTTTAAATATTTTTTTAATGGAAATCTACCAAATGTAATCAGAAAAACTAACTCCATCCCTTTTTTAGATTGCTAAAGTAAAAAGATGAATAAAAACCGCCTGCAAAAATGCCAATGTTAAAACCAACATGGCTTTTTTTTTTATGTTTTTTTCACTCCCATAGACTTCTATGGGAGAATAAGGCCAAGCTTTTCCTGAAAAAATCTCAACATGAGGTCATTTTTCTAAAACTGCCACGGAGCCTAAAATTGCAAAAAAAATTAAAAAAAAGCCAAAATGGATTTAAAAAAAAAACCTGCCAAACTCAAAAACTCCCAAGTGAATATAGTATTTTGCAGTTCCCTATTGTCTAACATCTGGCCGTAGTGTGGCAGAATAGGTGTTTTTATTGGTGTTTTTGCTAAAAAAAAAAAAAAAAAAGTGTAAACTTAGCCTCACAGAGTCCCGCTTTCCCATGTACTATTCAAAGGTTGCCTTTTAGTCATTCTCTTGCCTAAGAGAAACATTGGTTAATCTAATATGGATAACAAGGATTTTGACCTTTTTCAAGATTTTAGGTTTTGAAGCGGTAAATTCTGCTTTATAGACAGATGACAAATTCTTTACCTGACCGGCAGTGTCCAGTAACTCCATGGCAACCGCTTCATCGTCTATTGTGGTCTGATGCCGATAGGTAGATTCTAATGGTAAAAAAAAAAAAGTGTGAATACCACAAAACCATTTTATGCAGAGATTTCAGTGCCCTTTAAGATGAGCGTGCTTATAATGTTCCAAGAGATTGTGAATGTACTTGGAGTGAACAGTGTGCACTGGGCTTTGAATTGGGCTCTCGTGTTGGGAAAGAGTGAACAATTTATTGCCCAAGCTAAGATCTGTTCAAGGAGACAGACGTTCTGGGGCCACAGATCACAGCAGATAAGGAGGATTAGGACTGGGCTCTAGCACAAGGGGAGTGGGAGGTGCATATATATTGGATTTATATGAGGACTGGACGGCTGCTTCAAATTCTAATAACCTCACATCTCCAAGAAAAGCCCCATCGTGCCCTGGGGAGCAGAATGTAGAGTGTCATACGGACTGATCTTAACTCAAAAGATATAATTGACTGCAGAAATAGGTCCGTTGTAAAGTGAAAGACCAGGAGTGGATACTGACCACCCTCAAGCACAATCTTACACCATACAGGAGACAAGCAAATACCGGATTATAGTGATTACTAAAGTGGAAGGTGAAGTGCAGGAGATAAAAGCAATAGAAGGAGGAAAACATCAAGGTCCCAAGAGCAATACTGGACTCCCAAATTGTCAGACTAAAGACCTGTTTTCTCCCCTGCCTCAGGAGAGCATGAGTGATATGTTGTCTGATGGAGAAGCACTGGAGGAGAAAGCCTAGGGAAGAGGACTAGACCCTGGTTCAGCAAGCAGCAGCCATAAAAAGCCTTTGAGGACTATGAGCCCTAAATTGTCTGAAGAAGAACTGGAGCTGCAGTCCTGTGATAGAGGACAAGCCCATAGTCACAAACACTATGATGACCTCCAGGATGGTGATACCCAAAACCCTTTGGGCAGTATATCTGCACTCATCCACTTATTTCTTTCTTTTTGTTTGTCACTGTGCCACTTTACGTGTTTGTGTGTTCAAAGGATTGGTGCGGTAACCCTTTTGGGTGTCCCTTCTGCCGGTCTAGGGGAGGTGTGTGTGGCCATCAAGTTCCTCACCTCCCTTCAATAACCCTGCGCAGGGTACCGACTGTATAAGAGCTCTGCGGGCAGATACCCTGGTTAACACCTAGGTTGATGCTGGGAGTAGTTGTGGTCCCTTAGTAGCTACGGCGAAAAGGGACATCGAACCTAGAACCTCTCAGGTGCCTTTTGGCCTGGAGGGGAAGGGTAAGTTTTGTTGGGGGGCCTCTCTCCTGTCGGAGAAGGGCTTGAGGTCCTTTGTGCACATTTTTTTTAGTGTGACACGTTTGCACTTTTTCTTGCACATTGGGTGCCTGAGAGCACGTGCCTCAGATCTTTAAAAAATAAACCTTCTTCACTGGTTTTGCTTCCTATAAGAGATTGTACCCAGGTACCAGATTAATGACATTTGTTGTCTTGTGTGCTATATATCTGAGTGATGGGTCAGATGGTGGACCTGCCTTACCCAAGCATATTGTGGCAGAACATATCGGTGGATAAAGTGACTGGACTGGACCATAGAGTGCCTGAGAAAACCTTCAGAGTGGATGTGTACAAAGACTTTGTGTTTAGTTTGAATTATTCAAAATGCCAGAAACTATAGTTTAATTTACCTGCCTTCTATATGCAAATTAACCCAGGTAGTGGTCGGAGCCATGAGCAGGGCGCAGCAAGTCACGGCTCTCTGCAGGCCTGATTGACAGGCAAAGAGGCTTCTACATCACTTACTGTCGGGACGTAGAAGCCTCTTTTATGAGAAGTGCAGGAAAGCCATTTCTGAAGGAGATTCAGAGATTGTAATACTTTGATGAAAAATATTCTTCTATACTGTACTTCCATTATTTAACAAACCAATAGGATAGACCCAGAGACACGGTAACCAGTTCATTCTGGGACTTTCTAAAGACATTGGGGGAGATTTATCAAGGGATTTAGAGCTCTTTTTTTGCTTACAAAAGTCACACAAAAAGTCGCATGTGCGCCTAAGCAATTTTTTGTGCAACATTTGGCTGTAAGCAAAAAACTACAGAAGAGCTTACCAAAGCAAGATTCGGTTTTCACTTTCCAGTGGTCAGGGATTTTATCAAGTGCGAAAGTCGCACAAAAAATCGCAACCACCTCCAAAAAAGCGTAAATTTAAGCAAGTCTGGAGCTGGCTTACAAAGCTTGCTTTGGAGAGCGGATTTTATATTTCCCACTGGGAGCCGAGATCATGGCTCCTGCAGGAAATATGAAATCAGATCTGTACAAAGAGAGAGAGATGAGCGGTGGCTGAGGGGAGATAAGCGGCAGCGGGGAGAGATAAGCAGCAGCTGGGAGGAGATTAGCGGCAGCGGGGAGAGATAAGCAGCAGCTGGGAGGAGATGAGTGGCGGCTGGGAGGAGATGAGCGGCGGCTGGGAGGAGATGAGCGGCAGCTGGGGGGAGATGAGTGGCGGCTGGGAGGAGATGAGTGGCAGGGAAAAGAATGGCGGCGGGGTAGAAATGAATGGGTGCTGGGGGAAGATGTGGGGCCGGGGCAGCGGAGCCGGCTCCCAGAAATATGAAACTACACTGTTATTTCATATTTCCCAGGTGGTGCTGTGATTGGCTGAGACCAACCAGCCAATCCCAGCAGCGCCCGGGAAATAGGAAATTACAGTGTAGTTTCATATTTCTGGGAGCCGGCCTGTATCAATCACCCACCCAAGAGTTGCAACTACAACTCCCAGCATGTCCTAACTGTAAGGGCTGGGAGTTGTAGTCTTGCAACAGCTAGTGGGCTGGTGGTAGATGCGGCTGGCATTTTAACACCAGGGTGCCTCCAGCTGTTTCTAAACTACAACTCCCATCCTGGAAGTTGTATTTTAGAAACGGGGTGCCTCCAGCTGTTTCTAAACTAAAACTCCTGTCATGGAAGTTGTAGTTTGGAAACGGGGTGCCTCCAGCTGTTGCTAAACTATAACTTCCGTCCTAGAAGTTGTAGTTTAGAAATGGGGTGCCTCCAGCTGTTTCTAAACTACAACTCCCATCATGGGAGTTGTAGTTTAGGAACAACAAGACTCCAGATGTTGCTAAACTGGAGGCTCACTGTTGCTAAATTAAACCACTCATCATTCTCAGACAGGCAAAGGCTGTCTGGAAATGATGGGGGTTGTAGTTTAGCAACAGCTGGAGGCTCCTTGTTTGAAAACTTCTTTATGGGCGTTCTCCCAGTGTTTTTTGGAATAATTTTTTTATAAACGTGTTGTGTTTTTTATTTTTTATTTACTCTACAGGCTTAGTAGTGGAAGCTGTCTTATAGACTTAATCCATTACTAAGCCAGGGCTTAGAGTTAGCCTCAAAAACAGCTAGTGCTAACCCCCAATTATTACCCCGGTACCCATCACCACAGGGGTGCCGGGAAGAGCCGGTACCAACAGGCCTGGAGCATCAAATATGGCTCTCCTGGGCCTAGGCAGTAACAGGCTGGGGAGGGCCAGTAACGTCAGGCTGTTGCTGCTTAGTTGGTATTTGGCTGAGAATAAAAATACAGGGAACCCTATGCATTTTTTTAATATATATTTATATATATATATATATATATATATATATATATATTTAATTATTTAGGAAAAATGTGGTTCCCCGTATTTTTATTCTCAGCCAGATACCAACCAAGCAGCAACAGCCTGACGTTACCAGGGTGGGCAAGGACCATTGTTACTGGCCCTCCCCAGCCTAAATAATGCCAGCCTGTTACCGCCTAGGTGCGCCATTTTTGGCGCCCCAGGCCTGTTGATACCGGCTCTTCCCAGCACCCCTGTGGCGGTGGGTACCGAGGTAATAATTGGAGGTTAGCGCTAGCTGGTTTTGGGGCTAATGATAAGCCCTGGCTTAGTAATGGATTCTGTCTATAAGACAATTTCCACTACTAAGCCTGAAAAGTAAAAAAAAAAAAACACAACACGTTTAAAAAACTTTTATTTAAAAAATCACTCCCCCACAAGCCCTTGTTAACCATTTTATTAATATTAAACAAAAAAAAAGCTGGACACAGTACTCCACCAAATCTAAAGTAGTCCATAGGATATACGGATCTAAAAGGAGAAGAAAAAAACTAACAAACAAAAAATGTTAGTGCATTTGGGGGGGGGGGAGTGGTAAATTAAATGTAATAAACATGCATATAGATATATATATATATATATATCAGACTTTTTTTTCACAGCTGCGACTAGAGGTGGGGTTACAAAGTGTTGTTCTGAAGTCATTTATTGGTTTTTGCTTATGTGGGCTAAAAAATGGTATTTAAAAGTGATTTATTGTTTTTAGCTTATGTAAGCCAAATTTATCAACCCCCTGTGATAGTTTAATAAATGTCTCATACATAAACAAAACAAAAAGCAAGAAAAAAATGCCTGCAGAACTCTCTTACCAAAGCAACGATGATAAATCTCCCCAATTCATTCTGTGGACCCATAAACTGGGATAAAATGTAGTGCTGAACTATCAGATCGCAGAGATCTTTTATAGAGAAGTAGGTTCCAGTCACAGGTATATAGACAATATATGGATGTACCTTACCTAAAGTCGGGTCGTATTCCCAAATGAAGCGTTTTGTTAGGAACCTCACCAGAAGAGCTGAGAAAACAGAGAAATATAACAAAACTTCATGTTCAAAATTATGCCGATAAAATGCTGAAGGGATCAATAGGCAACACGTGTATAATGTCATAGAGAGACGAATTGTGCCAAATTCTTCAACATGATTGAGGCCAGTACTTCCATCCTAAGCTTCCTACATTACACAAGGGATTTCAATGCATTTCTGAGAAGATCTCCCAAAAGATCCACCCAGGAATGCATTGCCGTCTATGGGGACGGCAATGCAGTCCACGCGGTCCGCCGGCTCGATCCCCGGCAGAAATTCTGTCCAGAAATTCCACAGTGTGAACCCAGCCTTAGAAGGGTGGGTATACATCAGGTAGGCTGGACTATGTGTCCATGCAGTAGACATTCTGCCTTTTCTTGATTCATTACATTTTATGCAATTTTTGCATGTGTAATGTGATGGCACAATATAAAGAGACCTGCTGCATGGACGGCAATTGCTACCAGGGGTCATCCATCTGTTTTTTGGTGGCTCTGTTTCAGCTGCACTGACATAATCAGGGCAAAACTCACAATTTTCCCTCAAAATCCTTACCCAGATTTTTCATAATGGAAATAAGAGAAATTATGTGCCCAGTATGAATATTGGTAAATCCTAACGTTTTTTGTATAGTATATTAACCCTAAGATGGACTTGGTGGTAATATGTTCTCAATAAGCAGCACAGCAAATAGTTATACAAAATTATACAAATGATGTTTCCAAGTTCAGTCTTAGCATCTTCCAGACCATAGAAAGAGAAATTCTCTGACCATTTGTTAAACAATTTTACCATATAAGTCATTTGAATGTTAATTCCCTAAAATCTCAATGTAGCCTACGGTGATGGCAAACGTTCTATAAACAAAGAGCAATTTATGGCCTGTGAATAGTTGTGTGAATATTAGTGGGGATATTAACTATGCGTCCAAGATATCACCAGTAATGCAGCACTTGTATCCACTGTTTATATAGGATCCAAACAACTAGAATGGATGGTCCACAGAGGCCGGGGGGGGGGGGGGGGGGGGGGCGCTGGAACTGGCGTTAGACCGGCTGTAGGCCTCACAGTCCAAACCATCAAGAGGAAATAGATCAGAGGCAACAACTTCCTAGAACTGTCTGGTGCTTTGTTTAAACTGAGACAAGGCCACCTAAGGATCCCTCCTAACACACAACGCTTCTGATCAGAGCCCCCCCGTTTGAGTATGAGGCGTAAAGCTATGGGGGGAGCGCAATAACAACTAGGAAAGTCCAGCACCTCTGGAATCTTACTGTTACGCCGAGCGCTCCGGGTCCCCGCTCCTCCCCGGAGCGCTCGCAGCGTCCTCTCATTCGGAGCGCCCCGTTTAGACCTCCTGACTGGGTGCGCTGCGATATTACTCCCAGCCGGGATGCGATTCGCGACGCGGGACGCGCCAGCTGGCGATGCGCATCCCGGCTCCCATACCTGACCCGTTCTCCGTCTGTGTTGTCCCGTCGCGCGGCCCCGCTCCTTAGGGCGCGCGCGCGCCGGGTCTCTGCGATTTAAAGGACCACTGCGACACTGATTGGCGCAGCAGGCCTAATCAGTATCTTCACCTGTGCACTCCCTACTTATACCTCACTTCCCCTGCACTCCCTTGCCGGATCTTGTTGCCATTGTGCCAGTGAAAGCGTTTCCTTGTGTGTTCCTAGCCTGTGTTCCAGACCTCCTGCCGTTGCCCCTGACTATGATCCTTGCTGCCTGCCCTGACCTTCTGCTACGTCCGACCTTGCTCTTGTTTACTCCCTTGTACCGCGCTTATCTCAGCAGTCAGAGAGGTTGAGCCATTGCCGGTGGATACGACCTGGTTGCTACCACCGCTGCAAGACCATCCCGCTTTGCGGCGGGCTCTGGTGAATACCAGTAGCAACTTAGAACCGGTCCACCGACACGGTCCACGCCAATCCCTCTCTGGCACAGAGGATCCACCTCCAGCCAGCCGAATCATGACAGTAGATCCGGCCATGGATCCCGCTGAGGTCCCACTGCCAGTTGTCGCCGACCTCACCACGGTGGTCGCCCAGCAGTCGCAACAGATAGCGCAACAAGGCCACCAGCTGTCTCAACTGACCGTGATGCTACAGCAGCTACTACCACAGCTTCAGCAATCATCTCCTCCGCCAGCTCCTGCACCTCCTCCGCAGCGAGTGGCCGCTTCCAGCCTCCGATTATCCTTGCCGGATAAATTTGATGGGGACTCTAAGTTTTGCCGTGGTTTTCTTTCGCAATGTTCCCTGCATTTGGAGATGATGTCGGACCAGTTTCCAACTGAAAGGTCTAAGGTGGCTTTCGTAGTCAGCCTTCTGTCTGGGAAAGCCCTGTCATGGGCCACACCGCTCTGGGACCGCAATGATCCTGTCACTGCCTCTGTACACTCCTTCTTCACGGAGATTCGAAGTGTCTTTGAGGAACCTGCCTGAGCCTCTTCTGCCGAGACTGCCCTGCTGAACCTGGTCCAGGGTAATTCTTCTGTTGGCGAGTACGCCATCCAGTTCCGTACTCTTGCCTCCGAATTATCCTGGAATAATGAGGCCCTCTGCGCGACCTTTAAAAAAGGCCTATCCAGTAACATTAAAGATGTGCTGGCCGCACGAGAAATTCCTGCTAACCTGCATGAACTCATTCATCTTGCCACCCGCATTGACATGCGTTTTTCCGAAAGGCGTCAGGAGCTCCGCCAGGATATGGACTTTGTTCGCACGAGGCGGTTTCTCTCCCCGGCTCCTCTCTCCTCTGGTCCTCTGCAACCCATTCCTGTGTCTCCCGCCGTGGAGGCTATGCAAGTTGACCGGTCTCGCTTGACACCTCAAGAGAGGACACAACGCCGCATGGAGAACCTTTGCCTGTACTGTGCCGGTACCGAACATTTCTTGAAGGATTGTCCTATCCGTCCTCCTCACCAGGAAAGACGCACGCTGACTCCGCACAAAGGTGAGACAGCTCTTGATGTGAACTCTGCTTCCCCACGTCTTACTGTGCCTGTGCGGATGTCTTCTTCTACCTTCTCTGCTATGGCCTTCTTGGATTCCGGATCTGCAGGAAATTTTATCTTGGCCTCTCTCATCAACAGGTTCAACATCCCGGTGACCAGTCTCGCCCGACCCCTCTACATCAACTCTGTTAACAATGAAAGATTGGACTGTACCGTGCATTATCGCACGGAACCTCTCTTAATGTGCATCGGACCCCATCACGAAGAAATTGAATTTTTGGTCCTCTCTAACTGCACTTCAGAGATTCTTCTTGGATTACCGTGGCTTCAACGCCATTCCCCAACCCTTGATTGGACCACAGGGGAGATCAAGAACTGGGGTACTTCTTGCCACAAGGACTGTCTTAAACCGGCTCCCAGTACTCACAGTCGTGACCCTGTTGTTCCTCCGGTATCTGGTCTTCCTAAGGCCTATCTGGACTATGCTGATGTTCTTTGCAAGAAACAAGCAGAGACTTTGCCTCCTCACAGGCCTTATGACTGTCCTATTGACCTCCTCCCGGGTACTACTCCACCCCGGGGCAGAATCTATCCTCTGTCTGCTCCAGAAACCCAAGCCATGTCGGAATACATCCAGGAGAACTTAAAAAAGGGGTTTATCCGCAAGTCCTCCTCTCCTGCCGGAGCTGGATTTTTTTTTGTCTCCAAAAAAGATGGCTCTCTACGCCCTTGCATTGATTACCGCGGACTTAATAAAATCACGGTAAAAAACCGCTACCCCCTACCTCTTATCTCGGAACTCTTTGACCGCCTACAAGGCGCCCACATCTTTACCAAGCTGGACTTAAGAGGTGCTTATAATCTCATCCGCATCAGGGAGGGGGACGAATGGAAGACTGCATTTAACACCAGAGATGGACACTTTGAGTATCTGGTCATGCCCTTTGGCCTGTGCAACGCCCCTGCCGTCTTCCAAGACTTTGTAAATGAAATTTTTCGTGATCTCCTATATTCCTGTGTTGTGGTTTATCTGGACGATATTCTGATTTTTTCTGCCAACTTGGAAGAACACCGCCAGCATGTCCGCATGGTTCTTCAGAGACTTCGGGACAATCAACTTTATGCCAAAATGGAAAAATGTCTCTTTGAATGTCAGTCTCTTCCTTTCCTAGGATACTTAGTCTCTGGCCAGGGACTACAAATGGACCCAGATAAACTATCTGCCGTATTAGATTGGCCATGCCCCTCCGGACTCCGTGCTATCCAACGTTTTTTGGGGTTCGCCAATTATTACAGACAATTTATTCCATACTTTTCTACTATTGTGGCTCCTATCGTGGCTCTAACCAAGAAAAATGCCTGTTACGCCGAGCGCTCCGGGTCCCCGCTCCTCCCCGGAGCGCTCGCAGCGTTCTCTCATTCGCAGCGCCCCGGTCAGACCTGCTGACCGGGTGCGCTGCGATATTACTCCCAGCCGGGATGCGATTCGGGACGCGCCCGCTCGCGATGCGCATCTCGGCTCCCGTACCTGACCCGTTCCCCGTCTGTGTTGTCCCGGCGCGCGCGGCCCCGCTCCTTAGGGCGCGCGCGCGCCGGGTCTCTGCCATTTAAAGGGCCGCTGCGCCACTGATTGGCGCAGCAGGCCTAATCAGTATTCTCACCTGTGCACTCCCTACTTATACCTCACTTCCCCTGCACTCCCTTGCCGGATCTTGTTGCCATTGTGCCAGTGAAAGCGTTTCCTTGTGTGTTCCTAGCCTGTGTTCCAGACCTCCTGCCGTTGCCCCTGACTACGATCCTTGCTGCCTGCCTTGACCTTCTGCTACGTCCGACCTTGCTCTTGTTTACTCCCTTGTACCGCGCTTATCTCAGCAGTCAGAGAGGTTGAGCCGTTGCCGGTGGATACGACCTGGTTGCTACCGCCGCTGCAAGACCATCCCGCTTTGCGGCGGGCTCTGGTGAATACCAGTAGCAACTTAGAACCGGTCCACCGACACGGTCCACGCCAATCCCTCTCTGGCACAGAGGATCCACCTCCAGCCAGCCGAATCAAGACACTTACTGCTATCATCTCCCAGGTTTACCCATACGCAGGCATAAGCCGGTGACATCGGGCTTCCTATTACGATATTTTATTTTTATTAAGGATCAATAATGCTGGAAGTATGCAAAACTAAGCTGGCCCTAGACCAGTGTTTCCCAAGTGCAGTCCTCACCGGGTCATGATTGGAGGATATCCCATACATGATAACATCATCTGTAAATAACTAAGGAAATCTTGAAAATATGACCTGTTGGGGGACTTGACGACGGGGTTTGGGACACACTGTCCGGACTTTCCTTTCGCTATTTGTAACATTATCCCAGGGCCTCAGGCTGTACGATAAATTTAGGGCATCTTTACATGTCCAATGTCATACCACGTATTAGCTGTCTTACTTAAAACTTTTGGTGCACGGTGTTGCATTTCAAGTCACACCTGTACGAAGCACAGCACTTATTGAAGGAGAAGCAAAATGTATCTAAAACACATAAGTAGCTTGGACCGCTGGGACCCCTGCGATGTCCGGAACGGGAACCATGCTAAGCGCCAAAGAGACCCTAGTACAGCACAAGGGCATCTCCAGTGCTCCCATAGAAAGGAATAGAGCCTGTGTCATCTACCGGTGTATGTCTCACGCTCGTCACTGGCAGCCAGGGTCCTGTTCTGGAGATCAGGGAGGTCCAAGCAGTTGGATCCCCCACGATAAGCTTTTGTGGATAGGGAATAAGTACGTTTTGGCTAGCGTTCTCCTTTAATAAGACCTTAGCACAATAAGAGGACAATGTAAGAGAAGCCACCCCCAATACACAATATGCACCAATATAGGAAACATACAAACCCACCAGATTTTCCAACTCCAGCTCTGCCAAAAACAGCAATCTTCACTTCTGTGCTTTTTGCCATCTCAACGTTGTCGTAGTTGTTGTTGTCAATCTTTTTGGATAACGTTTCACACTCACTTTGTCATCTTTAGGCTGCAGTGTCTTCACGTCTACATAAAAACACCAAATCCTGGCAATGAGGGCAATGTTATCATGACTATCATGCAATATTCTTTGCGTTTTTGGAGATTTTTTTGAGCAATATTGGCACATGCTGGATTTTCTGGCACAAGCAGGAAAAATATAAATTCTAAATTACATTCCAAATGAGTAATTATACACATATGATAAATAGGGACCCTAGTAACCAGCAAAATCTCAACCAAAATTCCCAAAGGCCTGAAGTGAATCGTGTCATGTTGTTTTGTAGGGTTATTTTCAGACCATCTTTGTTTTGGTCAGCATTTTTCCCTACAAGAAAAAAAAAATAGCCGATCAGTCACTGGGGTCACCAAGTTAGATTACACTGAGGCCTTCCGCTGCCTTTGCTCAGTGGTCGTCTCATCCTCCCATTTTTTTTTTAAATCCTTGAATTATCTAAAAAGTGAAGCAGGTTTGTAAAATTCTATTGACCAAGAGGCAGTGCCCCACTGTGTGTCTCTGTGATCTGAGAATATTGGTTGTAAGACTTTTATCTTTAATGTATACTGACTACCTGATGTTAGTTTTGGAAATTGTGTTGAGAAGTAATTGACCAACGTATACCACATGGATGTGCAGCCATGTCTTCTTTATCTAAATTTGTAGTTAGGTTTAACTCTAACCCTTGGAGGGCATACATGTATGCCCTTATCCTGCTCCCCCTGTGTGAAGCAGGCTCTGCAACTGAGTGTGCTTCATACCTGATGGGTCCCGGCTGCTAGAAACCATTGCATTGCCAGACATTGCCGATCATTTAGACGCCGCAATCAAAGTTGATCTTTTAGTAAAAAAAAACTACAAATGTATGCCGGTGAGTGTCTGAACAGACCATCACCATCACTTGTCAAGTAAGGTGAGGGCCAGAGCATGTAAAGGACGGGTAAGTAGATGGGGCCCGGTACAGGAGATCACAAGGGGGTCCCAGTGGTCAGACCCCCACGATCAGACACTTATCCTGTTCAATCTAGCGTAGTCTTGCTTAGGGTGAGGAGCACCTTCACTTAGGTCTCAGTTCCCGAGATTGTGTGGGGCACATCAGCTCCAGCAAAAAAAAGGATTCTACACCCCAGAGTTTATTACCAGTACATTCTGAGGAATTAAGTGAGAGGAGAAAATATAGAGACAGGGAAGGGGGGGGGTAGTCTTACAGGAGCCCCATAACACATCAAGGACTATTCTGGACTTGTGGTAGAGTTTAGAGTCATTGGGGCTTGGAGTCATTGCTAAAAGGATCCACACCTTGCATCTCAAATCAGCGAGTCATTTTATCTGCTTTGAAACAATCTGTGAGGGAAATCTGTGGGCTTTATCTAAAAGGTTAGAGGAAAGCATAGACTATATTTACTACCCCATATACTAGCTGTATTATGCACTTAACCCCTTAGCCTAAAATTATGTACATGTACGTCAGGGATCATGGGATCCTGCATCCCAATGTACATGACTTATGCCGCATTCACATCACGATTACACAGATATGATTCTGAAGCTCAAACCGCCTGCAATCGTTTTCTGTTCACCGACAGGCTCATACACATTCACTCCTATGGCCCACACTGACCCGATCGTAGTCAGCTAGTGACTACATTCAGGTCATTCTCTTAAGTGCCTCCGACTTTTGACTTGGACTGAAAATTGTGATCTTCAGTCTAAAGACAGAGGCGTTTGGAAAATGACCCGAACACAATCACGAGCTGACTATGATCAGGTCCATTCCTGTCCTGAGCCTGTCCATGCACAAATACGATTGCAGATGATTTGAGCTTCAGAAATTGTATCTGTGCAACTAATTGTGTCACACAGTGACGGTATAACTAAAATCGGACTCCCCGACAGAGAACATATCCCCATATCCAGCCAGGAACCAAGCAGCTTTGAAACAGGCCAGCAATCACTGATTTGGGTCCATCTGTACGGATGGACTAATCCCAGTAAGAAGGTCCTGACAGGTTGGTTTTATTGGCCTTCTCAGCTCCGGTGGTCGTATAGTTATTTTGCGAAATAATCAAAGTAAAGGTTAGAAGAACAGCACCGACAGTTATTGGCAGAAATCACAAGCAAAACGGAGTCCAATGTAGGTAAATCCAAAGACAGAAGAAGGGTACAGTCCAAGATGGGAAAATCCACAGATATGGTATAGTCCACCCGGAAAACTGGGCACTAGGGGCAGAAGAAAGAACAATTCACAGTTAACGGCATAAGGCTTTGGGTCTTCGTCTGATTGATGTCCCTGTTCTCAGCAGCAGCTCCCTTTTCCAATGTAGCAATGGTCGTTCAAGCAACCAGGGTTCCAGTGCCCGGGAGGTGTTGTACTATATTCAGCTTCTCATTTTTCTGGGATTATGATACACCTACTACCCCCATCCTCCACTTATCTTCTCATATACCCCAGTGACCAGGCTTATTGGACTCTCCAGGTCTGGCTGTGGACAGTGGTTAGATGCACAGCAGGGGACATCACCAGGCTATTCCAGGTGTGTGGGGTCCTCATTGTCCAGTTCCAGCAGGAGATCACCCCCTCTGCTCCGGTCCGGTCTTCCTGTCTTTCCTCTGGCCGATATTTGTGTATTAAAGCTTTATTAATAGCATCTCAGATTTACTGTATTGTGAACACTGTAAAAATTATTGCACAACAAATTTTGCCTTACATATATATTTTTTCTGGCTAAGTAATACATAATATGATAAAGTAAAAAGTACAACTTGTCCCACAAAAAGAAGCCCTAATACAACTTTGTCAGTGGAAAAAGTTATGGGTCTTAAAATTTGAGGAGCAAAAAAAACTTGAGCCAAAAAAAAATGCTGGGTCATGAAGGGGTTAAATTAGGGGCGTGAAGAAGCACAGTTGGTGCCAAGTACCAGCAGGAACGGCACATCTGAAGCAGGGCCAGAACATAATGCTTGCTGCATTTTTCCCACATTGGACAATAGTTTATAAGGGGGCCGAGGCCGCTTTAGTGTACAGGGCGTGATGGTATATTGAATAATTCAGGCTTGCCGATTCTCTCCCGTGTCACATTGCCTCCTCCTCCCATGTGTCATTGATGCAGGTGATTGGCCAAGCGGGCCATCACTGTCGAGACAAGTGTGCCTCGGAAGGTGAGGGCTGGAGCACTCAGCTGGAAAAGTTGGACCTTGTTCAGGTAATTTAAAGGGTGAGCGGATCCCAGATGTCAGATCTCATGGTCAGACACTTATCCCCTTCAAAGGAGTACTCCCTTACCCAAGCACTCTGAACATTTTGTTCAGAACACTTGGAGTGGGCGGCTGTGATCGTGACAACCCCCACACCCCCTCCCATAGACTTGAATGGAGGGGGTGTGGCTGTGAGTCACTAACACGGCCACCCACTCCAAGCGTTCTAAACAAAATGTTCAGAGTGCTTGGGCATGGGAGTACTCCTTTAATTTACTGTAGTGCATCAGTATGTTTTTTATTTAATTAATTTCATTTTATTTGTATTATGGACGATTTACGACAAAAATGTTGGCCAATTTTTGTGTTATTTAATAATGAAACTGTTTATTTTATTAACCCTTTAAAGACTCCCCAAACATCTTATACCCTATCCAAAGAAATACAGTGAAACCATCATAATTTAGAAAAATACAGTGATATACATTTTTGGTCATAACGCTCAGCACTAATTGAAAGCGTTATGATATTTAGAAGGGGAGGAGGAAAAAAACAAAATTGGCTGGGTCCTTAAAGGGGTACACCGCCCCAGACATCCAAAGTATAGGGAATAAGATGTCTGATCGCAGGGATCCCGTCACTGGGGACCCCTGCAATCTCTGCAGCGGCACCCCGCCGTCATCACTACAGAGCACACTGGCTCTGTGCGTGATGACGGGACGATGCAGGGGACGGAGCATCGTGACGTCACAGCTTCGTCACGGGGGGGCGGAGCTGTGACATCACGATGCTCCGTCCCCTGCATCGCCTCTTCATCACGCACAGAGCCAGTGTTCTCTGTAGTGATGGCGGCGGAGCGCCGCTGCAGAGATTGCAGGGGTCCCCAGTGACTGGATCCCTGCGATCAGACATCTTATCCCCTATACTTTCGATGTCTGGGGCGGAGTACCCCTTTAAAGACCCAGCCAATTTTCGTTTTTTCCTCCTCCCCTTCTAAAAATCATAACGCTTTCAATTAGTGCTGAGCGATATGACCAAAAATGTATATCACTGTATTTTTCTAAATTATGATTGTTTCACTGTATTTAACTGCATTTTTTTTTTTATCACTCACTCTCCCCCTCCCCCCCTTGAGCGCCTTGGGGACTAATCATATATGACCCGCGGGCGCTGCTCTGCTTCTCCCCCCCCCCCACCCCACCAAATGAATTAGCAGCCGCAGCGCTCTGTCCCCACATCGGGGAACTAGTCAAACATTCATGGCCGTAAATGTTGGACCCCCTGAAATTATTCTAGAAAATGAAGTGTTTCTCGCAGAAAAGGATTGCAGTAACACATGTTTTGCTATACACCTGTTCATTCCCTTTGTGTGTATTGGAACTAAACCAGAAAAGGGAGGAAAAAAAGCAAATTGGACATAATGTCACCAAACTCCAAAAATGGGCAGGACAAAATTATTGTCACCCTTTCAAAATTGTGGAAAAATAAGATTGTTTCAAGCACGTGATGCTCCTTTAAACTCACCTGGGGCAAATAACAGGTGTGGGCAATATAAAAATCACACCTGAAAGCAGATAAAAAGGAGAGAAGTTCACTTAGTCTTTGCATTGTGTGTCTGAGTGTGCCACACTAAGCATGGACAACAGAAATAGAAGAAGAGAACTGTCTGAGGACTTGAGTACCAAAATTGTGGAAAAATTAGATTGTTTCAAGCACGGGATGCTCCCTTAAACTCACCTGGGGCAAATAACAGGTGTGGGCAATATATAAATCACACCTGAAAGCAGATAAAAAAGGAGGGAAGCTCACTTAGTCTTTGCATTGTGTGTCTGTGTGTGCCACACTAAGCATGGACAACAGAAATAGGAGAAGAGAACTGTCTGAGGACTTAAGAACCAAAATTGTGGAAAAATATCAACAATCTCAAGGTTACAGGTCCATCTCCAGAGATCTAGATTTGTCTTTGTCCATAGTGCGCAACATTATCAAGAAGTTTACAACCCATGGCCCTGTAGATAATCTCCCTGGGCGTTGACGGAAGAGAAAAATTGATGAAAGGTGTCAGCGCAGGATAGTCCGGATGGTGGATAAGCAGCCCCAAACAAGTTCCAAAGATATTCAAGCTGTCCTGCAGGCTCAGGGAGCCTCTGTGTCAACGCGAACTATCCGTCGACATTTAAATGAAATAAAATGCTATGGAGGAGACCCAGGAGGACCCCACCGCTGACACAGACATAAAAAGCAAGACGACATTTTGCCAAAATGAACTTGAGTAACCAAAATCTGGGAAAACGTCTTGTGGACAGATGAGACCAAGATGGAGCTTTTTGGTAAAGCACATCATTCTACTGTTTACCGAAAACGGAATGAGGCCTACAAAGAAAAGAAGTACCTACAGTGAAATATGGTGGAGGTCACTGATGTTTTCGGGTTGTTTTGCTGCCTCTGGCACTGGGGGCCTTGAGTGTACAAGGCATCATGAAATCTGAGGATTACCAATGGATCTTGGGTAGCACTGTACAGCCCAGTGTCAGAAAGCTGGGTTTGTGTCCGAGATCTTAGGTCTTCCAGCAGGACAATGACCCCAAACATACGTCAAAAAGCCCCAGAAATGGATGGCAACAAAGCGCTGGAGAGTTCTGAAGTGTCAGCAATGAGTCCAGATCTAAATCCCATTGATCACCTGTGGAGAGATCTTATAATTACTGTTGGGAAAAGGCGCCTTCCAACAAGAGAGACCTGGATCAGTTTGCAAAGGAAGAGTGGTCCAACATTCCGGCTGAGAGGTGTAAGAAGCTTATTGATGCTTATAGAAAGCCACTGATTTCACATATTTTTTCCAAAGGGTGGGCAACCAAATATTAAGTTATGGGGGGACAATAATTTTGTCCAGCCCATTTTTGGAGTTTGGTGACATTATGTCCAATTTGCTAAAAAAAAATTTACTGCAATCCTTTTCTGTAAGAAATACTTCATTTTCTTGAAAAATTTCAAGGGTGCCAACATTTACAGCCATGACTGTATGTTGCCCACAGGCACTGCTCTGCTTCTCCTCCTGTGAGCCGCAGCACTGCACATCTTCCCCACGTCGGGAAATGAATCATTGTGAGCCACGGGGGCAGGGCTTCTGTTCTGATCGGAGAACGGAAGCTGTCACCTCCCCCTGCAAGTGCTGAAAGCCAGTGAACTGCAGGCGCTGCAGAGCTTCTGATCCCCGTCCCTTCTGGTCAGAACAGAAGCTCACTGGCTTTCAGCACTTGCAGGGGGAGGTGACAGCTTCCATTCTCCGATCAGAACAGATGCTCTGCGCCCGCGGCTCACAATTAATTTATTTCCCGACGTGGGGAGGATGTGCAGTGCTGCGGCCATCGCTGCGGCTCACAGGAGGAGGAGTAGAGCTTTGCTTTTTATAAATTTTTTTATGGTATATGAAGTGACCAAAAGTGCACATTTTTGGACTTTGGTATTTTTTTACGTATACGCTATTGACCGTGCAGTTAGCTAACCTTACATATTAATGGTTGGTACATTTACGCACGTGGCAGTACCACATATGGCTTAAAGATTTTATTACATTCTTTTATTTAAAATATGGGAAAAGGGGGGTGATTTACACTTTTATTATGGAAGGGGTTAATTCACATTATAAACTTTATTATTATTATTATTTTATTTTTTTTTAGTTCCCATAGGGGGCGATAACATGTGATCTTTTAGTTTTATATACTGATCAATGCTATAGCATAGCATTGATCAGTGTTCTCGGTGCTCTGCTGCTCTAGCCTGCATGGCTGGCTGTGAGCATCTGGCCACTGATTAAATGGAGAGGAGGCAGGTAAGGGCCCTCCCGTCGTCCTCTCAGTTGATCGGAACATCGCGGGGACCGCGATGGTCCCCGTCAGCTCCGCTGATCTGCCGGGATCATTTTACTTTCGATTGTGATAAACTTTGATTGTGGCATCCAAAGGGTTATTGCTGGGCATCGGCCCGATCGGCGGTGCCCGGCATTAACCCTGGGTCCCGACTGCTGATAGCAGTTGGGACCCATCGGGTTTGAAGCGTGCTCAGCTTGTGAGTATGCTTCAAACCCCGGTAATGGACCAGGGCATACAGTTGCGCCCTGTGTCCTTAACAGGTTAACATTAGCATGGAGTTTTTAATGCCAGATTACTCAAAATTCACGAATTTATTTAACTAAATTCTGATAATACAATTTTACAAAAACTATATTTAAAAATGTGGGCGGGTTAATTTATTTTCGGCCAAGCACAGACTACATTTTTGGTTTCGGACCAAAATTTCCCTTTCAGTGCATCCCTACTTATAACAGCTTAGGACAGCCCAGAGCTTGTTAGAATAGGTGAATCAACTTCCAGGCCAACTAGGTGAGGACAAAATCGGCCGTCCTAAGTCACCAATATTTGTGGAAGCCTCTGAACATCAACATTAGCAGTGTGATCAAAGTACTGTTGGGCCAACAGAGGCAGATGGCAATGGCTAAGGCCTGATCTTATTTTTTTTATCTTTGTAAAACATTTGGGATAATTGGTATGGGCAGAAAAGCATTTTTAGGTTGTGTCATGGAATGGAGATCCTGAGCCCATGGCCTATTTCTCCTGAGCAGAGAGCAGAAACGTGCTACTTTGGCATTTTTGGGAGTGGCCATTAGGTCCACTTGTGGAAGAACCCCAGAGGTCTGCAATCTGAGGGAAGATCATCTGATCCAGATTCTATTCCCCTAGAGGGCAAGATTCATGTCTACCAAGGAGTTTCAACTGCCTATAGCAAAGTTTCTTGCGTTTTTTGGTTTGGAAAAAACGCCTGAAAAAACGGTAGTGCAATTTCCGGCGTTTTTTCATTTGTGTGGAAATTGCATTTTTGGCACCTTGGCAGTTTATGTTTGATACCCAAAATTTGGATGCAGTAGTGATGGAAAAAAAATTTTTTGCCGAAGTTTACATTTTTTATAACTACATTTTTATAAATTTTTAATAAAGTGTGTGTGTTTCACTTTTTTTTCTCAATTTATAAATTTTTTAGGTAGTACTACTACTCCCAGCATAGAACCGACTGTTCCATGATGGGAGTAGTAGTACCTGTACTAATAGACATATCGCCCCGGGTGTCAGTCGTGACACCCGATTCGATCGTCCATAATATAGCAGAGATGTGGAGTGGCTCTATACAGCACTCGCATCTCTGCTCTGTACTCCGGCCAGTGATGTGAATAGAACATTACTCATTCATATTTTCCGCCCAGAGTGGGGATTGGCCGGATGGTTGCAGCCAATCACAGCTCTGAGGGAAATATGAATGAGTAAGTGGCCAACCGGAGTGTAGTGCAGGGATGCGGAGCGCTGTATAGAGCCTCTCTGCATCTCTGCCATAGACAGGATGATCGCAGCGGGGGTCAGTAGTGATACCCGCTGTGATCTGTTCACACCTGCAGGTACTACTTCTCCCAACATGGAGCACACACTGCTCCATGATGGGAGCTGTAGTACCTGCATTAATAGACAGATCACAGCGAGTGTAACTTCTGACACCTGTTGCGATCTGACTTATAAATGCAGGTACTACAGCTCCCAGCATGGAGCAGAGTGTGCTCCATGTTGGGAGTAGTAGTACCTGCAGTTAAGGAAAGATCACAGCGGATGTCACTCCTGACACCCGCTGTGATCCTCCTGTATAATGTATAGATGCAGGTGGCCGCTCTTCTATGGTCCCCTGCACTACCGTATAAATACACATATTCCTATTTCCCACAGAGTTGTGATTGGCTGGAACCATCTGACCAATCACAGCTCTCTGAGGGAAATATGAATATGTGTATATGTAGGGCAGTGCAGGGGACCATAGAAGAGCGTCCGCTTCTACACATTATACAGAAGGATCGCAACGGAACTCGGGGCGATCTGTCAATTAGTACAGGGACTACTTCTCCCATCATGGAACAGTGTGTTCGATGCTGTGAGTAGTAGTACTACCTAAAGAAATGTAAAAAAAAAAGGGAAAAACACACACACACACACTACATTTTTATTATCACGACTACATTGTTAGGCCTCTGCCCGCCCACATAAATTGATCCCTATTGAAAAATTTATAAAAATGTTGTAATTAAAAAGATACATTTCGTTAGATACAATTTTTTCCATCTCGTATATTTTTTATAATTTTTTCAAAAATGGTACCCTACGAAATTTTATTAAAAAAGGTATCTCCATCACTTTTTTGGATCGCTAAAGTCCAAAAGAGAATAAAAACTGCCTGAAAAAACGCCAAAGTTAAAACCCACATGCCAAGGAGCTGAAAAACACACACAAAAAAGTGAAAAAACGCCAAAAGGATTTCAAAAACGCCGAACTGAAAAATGCCTTGTGGAAAAAGAATTTAGCGATTTTTCATTGATTTACAGCTAACATCTGGCCACAGCGTTTTTTGCCCGAAAAAACGCCATGCGGCAGGATTGGCGTTTTTCTTGGCGTTGAAAAAAAATACTAAAAAAACAAGTAGAAACTTAGCCTTTGATGTGCACAGATTTTGGGGAAAGGTCTCTGGCCAAGTAAGGACAAGTCCCACTTCATGAGAAGGATAATGGACCTTGTGCCTCGTGGGTGTAATGTAATGTAGGGTGTAGTGTAATGTAGGGTGTAGTGTAGTGTAATGTAGGATGTAGTGTAGTGTAGGGTGTAGTGTAGTGTAGGGTAGGGTGTAGTGTAATGTAGGGTGTAGTGTAGTATAATGTAGGGTGTAGTGTAGTGGGTGTAGTGTAATGTAGGGTGTAGTGTAGTGTAATGTAGGATATAGTGTAATGTAGGGTGTAGTGTAATGTAGGGTGTAGTGTAGTGTAATGTAGAGTGTAGTGTAGTGGGTGAAGTGTAGGGTGTAGTGTCATGTAGGGTGTAGTGTCATGTAGGGTGTAGTGTAATGTAGGGTGTAGTGTAATGTAGGGTGTAGTGTAGTGTAAAGTAGGGTGTAGTGTAGTGGGTGAAGTGTAGGGTGTAGTGTAGTGGGTGAAGTAGGGTGTAGTGTAGTGGGTGAAGTGTAGTGTAGTGGGTGAAGTGTAGGGTGTAGTGTAGTGGGTGAAGTGTAGGGTGTAGTGTAGTGGGTGAAGTGTAGGGTGTAGTGTCATGTAGGGTGTAGTGTCATGTAGGGTGTAGTGTAATGTAGGGTGTAGTGTAATGTAGGGTGTAGTGTAGTGTAAAGTAGGGTGTAGTGTAGTCGGTGAAGTGTAGGGTGTAGTGTAGTGGGTGAAGTAGGGTGTAGTGTAGTGGGTGAAGTGTAGTGTAGTGGGTGAAGTGTAGGGTGTAGTGTAGTGGGTGAAGTGTAGGGTGTAGTGTAGTGGGTGAAGTGTAGGGTGTAGTGTAGTGGGTGAAGTGTAGTGTAGGGTGTAGTGGGTGAAGTGTAGTGTAGGGTGTAGTGTAGTGGGTGTAGTGTAGGGTGAAGTGTGGTGTAGTGGGTGTAGTGTAGGGTGTAGTGGGTGAAGTGTGGTGTAGTGGGTGTAGTGTAGTGGGTGTAGTGTAGGGTGTAGTGTAGTGGGTGAAGTGTAGGGTGTAGTGTAGTGCAGGGTGAAGTGTAGTGGGTGAAGTGTAGTGCAGGGTGTAGTGTAGTGGGTGAAGTGTGGTGTAGTGTAGTGGGTGAAGTGTAGTGTAGGGTGTAGTGTAGTGCAGGGTGAAGTGTAGTGCAGGGTGAAGTGTAGGGTGTAGTGTAGTGCAGGGTGTAGTGTAGTGCAGGGTGTAGTGTAGTGGGTGAAGTGTGGTGTAGTGTAGTGGGTGAAGTGTAGTGCAGGGTGAAGTGTAGGGTGTAGTGTAGTGCAGGGTGTAGTGTAGTGGGTGAAGTGTGGTGTAGTGTAGTGGGTGAAGTGTAGTGCAGGGTGAAGTGTAGGGTGTAGTGTAGTTCAGGGTGTAGTGTAGTGGGTGAAGTGTGGTGTAGTGTAGTGGGTGAAGTGTAGTGCAGGGTGTAGTGTAGTGGGTGTAGTGTAGGGTGAAGTGTGGTGTAGTGGGTGTAGTGTAGGGTGTAGTGGGTGAAGTGTAGTGCAGGGTGAAGTGTAGTGGGTGAAGTGTGGTGTAGTGTAGTGGGTGAAGTGTAGTGCAGGGTGTAGTGTAGTGGGTGAAGTGTGGTGTAGTGTAGTGGGTGAAGTGTAGTGTAGGGTGTAGTGTAGTGCAGGGTGAAGTGTAGTGCAGGGTGAAGTGTAGGGTGTAGTGTAGTGGGTGAAGTGTGGTGTAGTGTAGTGGGTGAAGTGTAGTGCAGGGTGAAGTGTAGGGTGTAGTGTAGTGCAGGGTGTAGTGTAGTGGGTGAAGTGTGGTGTAGTGTAGTGGGTGAAGTGTAGTGCAGGGTGTAGTGTAGTGGGTGAAGTGTGGTGTAGTGTAGTGGGTGAAGTGTAGTGCAGGGTGAAGTGTAGGGTGTAGTGTAGTTCAGGGTGTAGTGTAGTGGGTGAAGTGTGGTGTAGTGTAGTGGGTGAAGTGTAGTGCAGGGTGAAGTGTAGGGTGTAGTGTAGTGCAGGGTGTAGTGTAGTGGGTGAAGTGTGGTGTAGTGTAGTGGGTGAAGTGTAGTGCAGGGTGAAGTGTAGGGTGTAGTGTAGTGCAGGGTGTAGTGTAGTGGGTGAAGTGTGGTGTAGTGTAGTGGGTGAAGTGTAGTGCAGGGTGAAGTGTAGGGTGTAGTGTAGTGCAGGGTGTAGAGTAGTGGGTGAAGTGTGGTGTAGTGTAGTGGGTGAAGTGTAGTGCAGGGTGTAGTGTAGTGGGTGTAGTGTAGGGTGTAGTGTAGTGTAGGGTGTAGTGTAGTGCAGGGTGTAGTGTAGTGCAGGGTGTAGTGTAGTGGGTGAAGTGTGGTGTAGTGTAGTGGGTGAAGTGTAGTGCAGGGTGTAGTGTAGTGGGTGAAGTGTAGTGCAGGGTGTAGTGTAGTGCAGGGTGTAGTGTAGTGGGTGAAGTGTGGTGTAGTGTAGTGGGTGAAGTGTAGTGCAGGGTGAAGTGTAGGGTGTAGTGTAGTGCAGGGTGTAGTGTAGTGGTTGAAGTGTGGTGTAGTGTAGTGGGTGAAGTGTAGTGCAGGGTGAAGTGTAGGGTGTAGTGTAGTGCAGGGTGTAGTGTAGTGGGTGAAGTGTGGTGTAGTGTAGTGGGTGAAGTGTAGTGCAGGGTGAAGTGTAGGGTGTAGTGTAGTGCAGGGTGTAGTGTAGTGGGTGAAGTGTGGTGTAGTGTAGTGGGTGAAGTGTAGTGCAGGGTGAAGTGTAGGGTGTAGTGTAGTGCAGGGTGTAGTGTAGTGGGTGAAGTGTGGTGTAGTGTAGTGGGTGAAGTGTAGTGCAGGGTGTAGTGTAGTGGTGGGTGTAGTGTAGGGTGTAGTGTAGTGCAGGGTGGTAGTGTAGTGCAGGGTGTAGTGTAGTGGGTGAAGTGTGGTGTAGTGTAGTGGGTGAAGTGTAGTGCAGGGTGTAGTGTAGTGGGTGAAGTGTAGTGCAGGGTGTAGTGTAGTGGGTGAAGTGTAGTGCAGGGTGTAGTGTAGTGGGTGAAGTGTAGTGCAGGGTGTAGTGTAGTGGGTGAAGTGTAGTACAGGGTGAAGTGTAGGGTGTAGTGTAGTGCAGGGTGTAGTGTAGTGGGTGAAGTGTGGTGTAGTGTAGTGGGTGAAGTGTAGTGCAGGGTGTAGTGTAGTGGGTGAAGTGTGGTGTAGTGTAGTGGGTGAAGTGTAGTGCAGGGTGAAGTGTAGGGTGTAGTGTAGTTCAGGGTGTAGTGTAGTGGTGGTGAAGTGTGGTGTAGTGTAGTGGGTGAAGTGTAGTGCAGGGTGAAGTGTAGGGTGTAGTGTAGTGCAGGGTGTAGTGTAGTGGGTGAAGTGTGGTGTAGTGTAGTGGGTGAAGTGTAGTGCAGGGTGAAGTGTAGGGTGTAGTGTAGTGCAGGGTGTAGTGTAGGGGTGAAGAGTGTGGTGTAGTGTAGTGGGTGAAGTGTAGTGCAGGGTGAAGTGTAGGGTGTAGTGTAGTGCAGGGTGTAGAGTAGTGGGTGAAGTGTGGTGTAGTGTAGTGGGTGAAGTGTAGTGCAGGGTGTAGTGTAGTGGGTGTAGTGTAGGGTGTAGTGTAGGGTGTAGTGTAGTGCAGGGTGTAGTGTAGTGCAGGGTGTAGTGTAGTGGGTGAAGTGTGGTGTAGTGTAGTGGGTGAAGTGTAGTGCAGGGTGTAGTGTAGTGGGTGAAGTGTAGTGCAGGGTGTAGTGTAGTGGGTGAAGTGTAGTGCAGGGTGTAGTGAAGTGTGGTGTAGTGTAGTGGGTGAAGTGTAGTGCAGGGTGAAGTGTAGGGTGTAGTGTAGTGCAGGGTGTAGTGTAGTGGGTGAAGTGTGGTGTAGTGTAGTGGGTGAAGTGTAGTGCAGGGTGAAGTGTAGGGTGTAGTGTAGTGCAGGGTGTAGTGTAGTGGGTGAAGTGTGGTGTAGTGTAGTGGGTGAAGTGTAGTGCAGGGTGAAGTGTAGGGTGTAGTGTAGTGCAGGGTGTAGTGTAGTGGGTGAAGTGTGGTGTAGTGTAGTGGGTGAAGTGTAGTGCAGGGTGAAGTGTAGGGTGTAGTGTAGTGCAGGGTGTAGTGTAGTGGGTGAAGTGTGGTGTAGTGTAGTGGGTGAAGTGTAGTGCAGGGGTGTAGTGTAGTGGGTGTAGTGTAGGTGTAGTGTAGTGCAGGGTGTAGTGTAGTGCAGGGTGTAGTGTAGTGGGTGAAGTGTGGTGTAGTGTAGTGGGTGAAGTGTAGTGCAGGGTGAAGTGTAGGGTGTTAGTGTAGTGCAGGGTGTAGTGTAGTGGGTGAAGTGTGGTGTAGTGTAGTGGGTGAAGTGTAGTGCAGGGTGAAGTGTAGGGTGTAGTGTAGTGCAGGGTGTAGTGTAGTGGGTGAAGTGTGGTGTAGTGTAGTGGGTGAAGTGTAGTGCAGGGTGAAGTGTAGGGTGTAGTGTAGTGCAGGGTGTAGTGTAGTGGGTGAAGGTGTGGTGT
>NW_026607702.1:0-123968 GCF_029499605.1 Hyla sarda | reverse complement strand
GAATTTAGCAAGGGCCTCGCACCTTCTGATGCATCAGGTAGGTGCACAATAGCATAGCCTAACCCTCTGTACTTTGGTCTATATTGATGCGGGACATAGACAGCCAGCTGATGACCAATCCATTAGTGCAATGGATGGCTGGAAGCATTTGTCTTTGCCTTTGCAATACCACAGAAGCAATGCATGGTCAATGTACAGCAATGACACACCTGTGTGAACAGCCAGGAGACCCCCCCCCCATGTTATGTTACATAGTTACATAGTTAGTACGGTCGAAAAAAGACATATGTCCATCACGTTCAACCAGGGAATTAAGGGGTAGGGGTGTGGCGCGATATTGGGGAAGGGATGAGATTTTATATTTCTTCATAAGCATTAATCTTATTTTGTCAATTAGGAACATTCAGCACCCACCCGCTATCAAGGCAGCTGCCTATCATGTCATGCCCTACCTGCACAGGTGTGCTGGCTACTCAAATGATCCAATTAAGGAGGCCATTTAGTCAGCAGCAGCAGAAGTCCTGTGCCTGGACGCTCCAACAGGGGCCAGACACAAGCAGAAGCAGAAGCAGCAGAAGCAGCAGCAGCACCACCTTTTGTTTTTTGGCTGCAGCAGCAGCAAGGCCCACAGGGCTGGCTAGCTGGCTAGCCAGCAAGCAGGTAGCAATGAAAGTAGGAATCTTTCTTTTTAACCCTGTAAGGGGGTGGTGCACTGTACCCGAAGATACTGCCATATCGGGTCAATGCATAGGGCGACGGAAGCAAGCTTCGAAATCGGCCCCCGTTCTCAAAAATCCATTTAATATATGGTCCCCAGATAGGGGACGTATCAGATATTAAACTGATAAGAACAGATTTTTTACTTTTAGATATAATATTCTTAGACTAAAAGACCTTACGCAGTCCAGATTACACTTAGTCTGCTAAAAGCATATTCCACAGATGTAGATTCCAAAGACTTTTAGCCACTTTGTGACCTAATCTTTTTTTATCCAATAAATAGAAAACATACATCTCACTAAGAGCTAGGCGAACACAATCTTTAGAGGTAATAGTGTCTCTTTTAAAAAGAAGAATATTCCTCGTCTTCCATAGTGCAATTTTAATACAATTTATACTAATCCACAAAACCCGAGACTTCTCCACAGATAAAACATTATAAAATCCATATAAAATAACTTCATGATTTAAAAAATTAAGATCAGAAATGAATTTTAGTAAGGGTCCTATCAAATGCCATATCTCTTGGGCGTAAAAACAGTTCCAAAAAAGGTGTAAAACTGTTTCCTCACTAGGACACCCCATTCTCGGGCACTTTGCACTACGACACAATCCTCTTCTGTGTTGGAATTCTCTGGTAGGCAAACATTGATGTGCTATCTGCCAGGCCAGATCTTTTAAGTCATTAGATAAGAATCCCATATTCACCATCCTCCAAACTCTTAGAGATTTCTCAGTGGAATAATTAGATATTAAGCAAATCTGTTCTATCTTCCTGATTTCAGGAACTAATTTTCGTGCATTACTACAAATTTCTTGACTAAAATTAGCAATGCCATAAATACGAATAATCTTTTCTAAAACCACATAGTGCGCTGGGGGAATAAATAAGATTGGGGACGTTAAAGGTAAGGTTATCCACTTTCTTTTTCTAAAAATGTGACCTGCAGCATATTTTAAAAAATAAGACCAATAACAGTTTCTTTGCAAGCCATTAAAACACATAGAAAAAAAGTGAATATATAAAAACCTTTTTAAATCAGGCACATCCTTACCCCCCAATTTCTTTGTCTTCATCATTACATCTCTCCTGAGTTTATCCATTTTAGACCCCCATAAAAAATGAAAGCAAATCTTGTTTAAAAACTTTAAGGTGCGTTCACTCGGTGGGAAAACCAAGCTTAAATATAGCATGATAGGTAGCAACAAAGCTTTCATTATCAGTACTTTTCCTTCTATTGTTAATTTCCTCATTTTCCAAAAACTTATTTTCTTTTGCACTTTCTCTTTGACGATGGACCAGCTTTCCTCTCCATTATTTTCATTGTCAAAGATGACACCCAAGATTTTGATTTTATCATATTGCACATTCACCTCCGTATTGCCCCAATTCCCTATTGCAAAGCAATCACATTTATTTTTATTTAATTTGAAGCCAGAGCCCTCACAAAAAAATTCTGTCTGTCTGATAGCACGTTTCAGGGATGGTTCATCTGAACATAGAATATTAACATCATCCATGTATGCTATCGTCTTTACGCTCTGTCCTCCACTTCCAGGGATTGGCACTCCTCTAATGAGCTTATCTTTTCTCAAAACATTCAACAGAGGTTCTATTGCACATATGAAAAGAATGGGTGATAGGGGGCACCCCTGTTTCACCCCAGACTGTAAACATACCTCTTGGGATAAAAAACCGTTAATTAAAATACGACTAAAACAGTTTTTATATAAAAGTGCAATTTTTCCAACAATAAAATCAGGAAAATTCATTTTCTTTAAAACCAACCATAAAAAATCATGAGAAACACGGTCATAAGCCTTTTGAAAATCCAAGGATAAAATTGCCAATTTCTGATCACATTGTTTCTGATACCATAAAACATCTTTTACAAGGTTTAGATGATCACTTATTTTCCTTCCAGGTACTCCGCATACTTGGTCACTGTGTATAACCTTAGCAATTACCTGCTTGAGCCTATTTGCTAAAATTTTTGCTAAAACCTTATAGTCTGTATTTAGCAGGGTAATAGGCCTCCAATTTTCTAATTTAGAGATGTCTCCTTTTTTAAAAATTAGAGTAACAACACCATCTCTCCAGGACGCAGGTAAAATCTCAGATTTAAAAGCACAGTTAAAAATACCTAAAAGATCATCTTTTAAAATGGACCAAAAACACAGATAAAATTCAACTGGCAACCCATCCGAACCAGGTGTTTTACCATTTAAAAAACTCTTAAAAGTGCTTAAAAGTTCAGGTAAAAAGATTTCATCACAAAGGCTCTCTTGGTCAGTTTTGTCAAGTTTTGAATCCAAGGTATCTAAAACATCATTAGTAAAGGAAATATCAATATCTTTTTTATTAAAAAGCTCCTGATAAAATACTTGTGCTTCTCGCAACATCTCTTCATTAGTTATCTTCCCTTCTATTACAGATATCATTTCTTTCTTTCCCACCACCTTCTTAAAAAAGAATCTCGAACACTTTTCATCATTCTCCAGACATTGCACCTTGCTGTTAAAAATCATTTCTTTTCCTTTTTGACTAATGGCATTTTTTATTCCATTCTTTGTCTGAGCAATAACATCATCCATCTCAAGCCCGGCTTGCTTTAGTTTATAATATGTTTGGATTTTAGTGTTTAACATTTTAAACCATAACTTTTTCTCCTTAGCCTTTTGGATGCCCACACGGATAAAAAACAGTTTAGTCCACTTTTTAACATCCTCCCACCAATCCAAAATATTTTTATATTGGGATTGACGCAATCTCCATTTGTTATAAGCAGCAATAAAATCATTTTTTGTTTTCATGTCCTCTAATAAAGTAGTGTTGAGCTTCCAAACGCCTCTGCCTTTCTCTAGGCCAGGTAAAGTGACATGTGCATATAATAACTTATGATCAGAGAAAATATTCGATAAAAGAGAAAGATCAACTAGATTAAAACTTTCCGATAAAAAAATAAAATCAATCCTGGATTTGCAGACATTATTTTCCCATGTGTAACCAGGGTCGTCTGGGTATTTTCTCCTCCAGACATCGGTAAAGTTAAAATCCTCAGTCATACTCTTAATCTGTTTCTCTGTTTTATCCACTCTGACATGCACACTTCCACTCTCACGATGATCACCACTCATACAACAATTAAAATCTCCAGCCATTAAAATAGGTGATGAACCTGGGATAAAAGCCTGAATATCATTAATCAAGTCGGCTCTCTCATTTTTTTCAGGAGAAGCATAGATGTTAAAAAGCTTAATCTCCGAGCCATTGTACTTAATATTAACTAATAGCGCTCTACCAGGTATAATTTCTAAGAAGGACAAAACTTGTACATCTGAACCTCTAAACAAGATCCCAACACCTGAAGATCTGTTCAGATTGTCACCCGACCAGACCGATGGTCCCAAAGTCCAGCCACGACAAAGGTCCTCATAATTTGGACTATGTTCAATTCCACATTCTTGTAAAAAGAACAGAGAACAGTCCAAGGTCTCTAAAAAACTAAACAAAGCAGCCCTTCTCGTAGGGCTCTTTAGACCTCTCACATTAAGAGAGGAGCACTTTAAGGAAGCTATTCGCTACTGGAGTTTGAGTCCGATATGAAACCCACAGGTGACTCCGGGCTTTCGAACTCTTTGATATTTTTTGGATCGGACGCTGATCTTATAGAAGGCCTCCATGCATGTTGACTGTCCTCACATTCGTCTGAGCTTTTTTTGACAGGCCGTTTAATGCCAAGTTGTGGCTCATCTCCGAGTTCCTTCTTCCGCTTGATCTCCTTCACGCCAACCTCCATGGCTTCACTGCTCACTAGTGACCCTCCACCACCAGAACCCTCCACAGAAGGTCTCCCCTCTGTCTCAGGCACAGCAGCAGAAAGGTCCATAAGCTCCGCCACGACATCAGAAGTTACAGCCGGCTTTTCTGAAGGCGCCTCAGACCGCTGGGGTGCTTTCGCAGGTGGTACTTCAGCTTGCACTACACCCACTCTCCCCGCTACACGGTCAGCCCACGATCTAGCTACACTGGAACGGAGACTGCAATCTTTAAAGGCATGGCCTTCTTCACCACAAATGTTGCAGACAATTTTAGCACAGTCCTTAGAAACATGGCCTTCTTGATTGCACCGACCACAGCGAACTGTAGTGTCCGTGCAAACGTCCATAGTATGTCCGAATTTCTTACATTTCCTACAAAAAGTAGGCATCTCGGGATAAAACAAATAGCCCTTATCCCGACCGATAGAAAAGTTGGAGGGTGGATGACACAACCCTCCAATGCCAGTAGCATCCTCCTTCATTTTCACAAAAAACTTATGTTTCCCCGTCCATAGGTCTTCTGAATTCATCACCTTATGGGAATACTTAACAGAACTGCAGTATTTCCCCAAAAAGAGCTCAATATGGGACACAGTCACAAAGGGATTGTGCATACACACAACTAGAGGAATATCGCCTCCAGTATACAACACTGTGACCGTGATCCCATCAAGCTCAGCAAGGTCTTGATTGCTTTTCAGCTTCTCAAAAAGATTCTGGCATGCATAAGCAGAGTCCAGAGTTAGGATGAAGCTGCCCTTCCGAGGATCTCTGAGACAGACGATGTTCTCTTTCTTCACCCCAAGAAGCTTGTAGAGAGTTTCTTTCACAAAATAAGAAAGTTGGACGAGTTCTTGCTTGTCTTCATCAACATCAAAGCGAAAGGAAAAACGAATCCACGTTTCACCGGATGTAAGGTAACGGATGCGAACACCCATCTTGTCGATCGCCTTTTCGGTTCCTCGTAGCAGCCCCCCTTGAAAAAGGTAGGACAAACTCCCAGGATCCTCCTGACCAGACACTTGATCTAGCCAAAAGGCCGAGAAGCGATAACCGTGAAAGGGGCGGGCCCAACAAGGTCCCCTTCATGGGCACTATCACTGCTTGCTGTCAGGGAGGCTGCCAGACAATTTTCCATGCACACTCTGGGCTGGGGGGCAGTCAACCACCAGTACACACAGCAGAACCTAAACCCATACCATTATTGCTAAGCAGCAAGACAGGGGCCCATTGCACTCCCACGGGGCCTTTTTAAATGCAATCCATAACCCGGATTTGCCAGGAACCCTTCTTACTCCTCCTACTTGCATGTGACACTGGGCTTAGGATCTGCATAGGAAACACACACACAAGCACACACCTACCTTTGTTGCCTGCAGATGCCTCCTTGGCTGTCCCCAAACGGTATCAAACCAACACCCACGGGAAGCTGTAAGCATAGAGGACATGCCTGCACCCCATTGGACTTACCTGTGTGGGTTAAATCCAGGTTATTTGACAACCTATGGCGGTGATGGTTCTGCTCAGGCAGAGCAGTGCTGATGCTCCTCATAAAGCTGTCGCTGCTGTGAAGGTTCTAGGTGACATCACAAATCCCTTTGGTTACATACACAACAAAGCTGGGTTGTTGTTGTTTACACTCTGCAAGGCCTGTGGAAGTGAGTGACATCATAGCACTGTAGTTCTGAGGGTTCAAGATGGATGCAACAATCTCCTGTTGCTTCTATGAAGGCCGTAATAGACGACATCACCAAACAGCTCCATAGTCACATACACAGCAAAGGAGAGATGTTGTTTACACCTAGTGATGTCAGTGGTATTGAGTGACATCACAGCACAGTGCTAAGGCTCCTGGGCCTGGACACATCAGCGGCTGCAATATCTCAACGGAGAATACGTTTATATCTATGTGTGTGTGTGCGCATATATATATATATATATATATATATATATATATATATATATATATTTCTCCGCCGAAATCACTTTTAAACCCATTTCCACCTTTTTTTCCCTTCTCTTCCTCTTACTTTTTTTTCACGTTTTTTTACGTTTTTCTCCTTTTCGCCTCTTTTCTGGGCGTATTATTCTTCTTTTTCTTCTTTTTTTTCGTCTAATGCATACCCCATCAGTGCAGCAATGCTTATTCAATACCGCCAGCAGATGGAGACACTGGGGGATAATTTTCTAAGGATTTATACTGATTTTTCCTGTCTGAATTTGTCGCACAGAAAGTTGCAGGCCAAATATGTGTGACATTTCTGCGACTTTAGCTTCTAGAGCATTTTTACAACATTATACATAGGTGCTGAATACATAAAAAGCGACTGTTCAGCGACAGACAAGTCGCATCGGCTGAAAGTAGGCCAGAATGTCAGTCCATGTTGGAGCAGGTTTAGATACAGTCTAAAGCATAGATCTCAAAGTCTGTGCACAGAATTTAGCAAGGGCCTCGCACCTTCTGATGCATCAGGTAGGTGCACAATAGCATAGCCTAACCCTCTGTACTTTGGTCTATATTGATGCGGGACATAGACAGCCAGCTGATGACCAATCCATTAGTGCAATGGATGGCTGGAAGCATTTGTCTTTGCCTTTGCAATACCACAGAAGCAATGCATGGTCAATGTACAGCAATGACACACCTGTGTGAACAGCCAGGAGACCCCCCCCCCCCCCCCCATGTTATGTTACATAGTTACATAGTTAGTACGGTCGAAAAAAGACATATGTCCATCACGTTCAACCAGGGAATTAAGGGGTAGGGGTGTGGCGCGATATTGGGGAAGGGATGAGATTTTATATTTCTTCATAAGCATTAATCTTATTTTGTCAATTAGGAACATTCAGCACCCACCCGCTATCAAGGCAGCTGCCTATCATGTCATGCCCTACCTGCACAGGTGTGCTGGCTACTCAAATGATCCAATTAAGGAGGCCATTTAGTCAGCAGCAGCAGAAGTCCTGTGCCTGGACGCTCCAACAGGGGCCAGACACAAGCAGAAGCAGAAGCAGCAGAAGCAGCACCTTTTGTTTTTTGGCTGCAGCAGCAGCAAGGCCCACAGGGCTGGCTAGCTGGCTAGCCAGCAAGCAGGTAGCAATGAAAGTAGGAATCTTTCTTTTTAACCCTGTAAGGGGGTGGTGCACTGTACCCGAAGATACTGCCATATCGGGTCAATGCATAGGGCGACGGAAGCAAGCTTCGAAATCGGCCCCCGTTCTCAAAAATCCATTTAATATATGGTCCCCAGATAGGGGACGTATCAGATATTAAACTGATAAGAACAGATTTTTTTTTTTTTTCCTCAGTTACAGACTATTGTTTGGACGATCATCAGGTCACCTACCAAGACTCGTCACTTAAAACAATATCTGAAAAAACATCATACGGAAAAAACTAACTAAGGGAACCGAGTGCCAAGAAAAAGTGACCAAACAACAAAACAAAAAAACATGTCAAAAACAATCACAGAAATTGGTCAAAAACTTACAGCTTTCTCCTTTACGTACTTCTTATAAATTTTTCCATCGTGTATGCATCCAGATTTTCTCCGCTTCTTCTTCACCAATTCTCTTTTTGTCCAGTAGAAAGATAGTAAAAATCCTTCCTAAAAACAATCTTTTCAATTCCCTCGGAGAAATAACAACATTTTTAAAAACAAGCAAATTGCGTGAGTCCCATAAAACCTCTTTAAAAACAGAAAAAAGAATCCAATTAGTACGTGTATCTTCCTTTTTACTAAGATCTTGACCAATAAAAACTTTCTCAAAAGAAAAACTGTTATATCCAGTGAGTTGGATTAAAAACTTCTTTAAAAACATAAAAAATTCTTTTGCATAAAAACAGTCCCAATAAAGGTGCACTAAGTCTTCTCTACCTCCACAACCCTCTCTTGGGCATCTGTCACTTATTCTCAAACCTCTTCCATTTAAAAAAGATCGGGTTGGGAGGCAGCCATGAAAGGACATCCAACTAACGTCTTTTTGTCTGTTTGATAGTCCAATAACTTTAAAAAACTTCCAAATCTTCACAGACTGAGCATTAGTGCAGAATGGTACTTCATATAATCTCTCATTTTTCCTTATTTCTTGTTCTATTTTCTTTTTATTAGGTTCACCTAAAGAGCTCAAACCAAATTGATCATTGAAAGACCTGAGGAGCACATAGAAGGTAGGTATCACATGTGCTATGGGTCTCCTCAAATCCCTCTCACACCAGCCCCATTTGGAAAACAACCATCCTGCAAGGTATTTACTCATGTCTGCCGCCCTATTATTGCACTGTATCAATTTAAAAATTAAAAGAAAATAGTGCACCTTTAAAAACAGATCAATGTTTGGAAAGTTATATCCGCCCAAATTCATACTCTTCATCACTTCTTCTCTTCTCATTTTCTCCATCTTAGACCCCCAGAAGAACACAAAAAGCTTCCTTGTGACTCTCCTAGTCCATAACTTCCCTGGAGGAAGCACCATAGCCGTATACAAGAGAAGCGGTAGGATTACAGACTTAATGATAAGAACTTTCCCTTTAAGTGACAAGTTCCTTAACCTCCAGAAGGATAGCTTCTTCTCAATTTTACTGTCCAAAGTCTCATAACTTTTCTTTCCTTTGAGGTCTTTATCAAATATCACTCCTAGCACTTCAATGTCTTCTTTTTCCTTAACACCATCCACTACTATATTCTCTTGGTTCCCAAAACTGCATAATTGGCACTTCCCCCAGTTCACATTCATCCCAGCCACACAACAAAAAATCCTCACATGCAAATTTACTCTGTTGAGATCTGCTTGGGATGTACAAGTAAAAACCACATCGTCCATATAACTTAAAACCTTTAACTTACTACCATCACTACCTGGAATAAAAACACCACTCACACATTTATCTTTCTGCACATTCTTCAACAGGCCCTCTATAACGCATATAAACAGAATTGGGGAGAGTGGGCATCCCTGTCTGACTCCAGACAAGACATTAAAAGCAGGCCCCACATGCCCATTTACTAAAATCTGACTTGTCACCCCATGATAAAAACTCATAATAACAGATAATAACTTTTCTGGAATACCTAAGTGTTTTAAAGCAATGAACATAAAATCATGTGCAACCTTATCATAAGCCTTTTCGAAATCTATGGACTCAACAAACAGTGCATTCTTGTTAAAGTTACTGTAATAAATAGAGTCTCTTAAAAGCAATAAATTATCTGTTATTTTTCTTTTCGGTACTGCACAAACTTGGTATTCTCCCACAAGGTGGTCCACTACATCACTCAGTCTATTAGCCACAATCTTAGCAATTATCTTGTAGTCACAATTTAATAAAGTTATAGGTCTCCAATTTTTAAGATCTCTGCCATCACCTTTTTTATGAATTAATGTTATGACCCCTTTCTTCATAGATTCAGCTAAAACACCTGAGTTAAAAACATATTGCACCACCCGTGTAAACTCTTTACTTAAAATATTCCAGAACGCGGAATAAAACTCAGCGGGGAGACCATCACAGCCTGGTGTCTTCCCTTTGGCCATCTTATCCAGGGCCTGCTTGATCTCCCCTTCACTAACATCATCAATCAAAAAATCTACTTTTTCAACAGGAACATTATTCTCCAAAATATTACAATAATCATTCATCTCCGTCTCACTGGCTCTGCTCTTATTACTAAAGAGTGTCTCATAAAATCTGCCAATCTCCTTCACCATCTCCTCTCCAAAAACTTCCCCCGTAGGGGTAAAAACAGATTTAAAAACACCTTTAGCATTAAAACATTTTTTAAAGAAATACCGTGTACACTGCTCATTTTCTTCTAGGTGCTGCACTTTAGACTTATATACAATATTCCTTCCCTTTTCCAACAACCTTTTTTTCATCTCCCCCTTCACCTTAACAATCTCATCCTCCACCTCCACACCAACACGTTTAAACTTATAGAGAGTCTCTAACCGGGATACAAGCCTTTCATCACTCCTCCTCTTCTCTTGTGCTCTCTTTATGCAAAACATCTTAAAGAAATTAGAAAACTCTCCTTTAGCCCATTCCCACCACACTAAGACATTACTAAAATCAGGTTGTTTAGAAACACAGGATAAAAACACATGATTAAAACCAGCCATTACTTCCTCATCTTCCAATAGACTTACATTTAATTTCCAGAGCCCCCTCCCAAAATGAAGGGACTCTGTGACACTTATCTCAGCCGACACCATCTTGTGGTCTGAGAAAGTTGACATCATTTGATTGCACCGGACCACCTTAATCCCATCAGAGACCAGGATGTAATCGATCCGGGATTTACAGCGGCCACTATCTGATATGTACGTATATCTTTCATCAGTTCTAACCATCAGTCCAACATCAGTAAAATGCAAGTCTTGAATAATTTGATTTAAAACATTGGAAGTAATATCAGTTCTAACCTCAGCAGAGCTCTCACGATCATTGACGGATCTAATGCAGTTAAAATCGCCAACAATAATAGTATCTTCACGACCAGGGATAAAAAACTTAAGGGACTCTAAAAAAGACAAACGTGCTTGTTTTTCTGCTGGAGCATACACATTAAAAATTCTCATCCTCTGGCCCAAAACCTCAAAAATTAAAACCATACAACGACCAGGTACTAAAGTTTGGCAATTTAAAACTTTAATGTCCCTGTTTCGCAATAAAATCCCAACACCTTCATTTTTGTTTTCTGCACATGTGGACCAGAAGGACTGCCCACACTTCCACTCATTTGCATAAGGTGCTGACTTTATTGCACACTCCTGTAAACATATCACATCACTTCTAACATTCTCAAGAATATCAAAAATTGCAGCTCTCCTAATTTCAGACTCAATACTTCTTACATTAATAGTTGTTACAACCAAAGTCATAATAACTAGGAAAAGAAAACCAAATGCTTTAAAATCCATCTTAACTTAGAAATTAACATTTTGGCCTTCAACTTTCCTATGTAAACTTGCAAAACAATCAGGCGACCCTATGTTAGAGTCCCTGTCTATTTCATTATCACTACCAAGAACAAGGGCTTCCTGATCCTCAGACCAGCTCCCTGTCTTACACCTTTTATTCACAACCTGCACATCCTCATCTTCCTCCTCCTCTTCTTCCTTACTGCGAGAAACTCTCTGACCAGGTGTTAGAGATCTCTGAGATGACCCAACAACTTCCATTCCCTCCTCCTCCCCCACAATTGGGTTTGGACATTCAATATCATCCATAGCCTCTTCACTAGAAAGAACATCACCATACACTGTCTCAATTTTCTCCACCACTTTCACTTTTTTTGCTTTTTTCTTTTTCACCAAGGTAAATTCACCTCCCACACCTGTCTCCTCACCAGTCACAGCAGTGGAAACACCCTCCTCCCCTGACCTCTCCTGAGTGCTAATGTGCTCCACTATCACAGAACTTTCCTCAGCCACCTGTGCCACATTAACACTCACACTCACACTCTCACCAACTCCAGGAACAAACCTCCCTCCCCCTTTTTCTCTTTGTTCTCCTCTATTCCCAGCTGCATCAGCATAACTTCTCTTCTTTTTATACCACATATCACAGCCTCTTGCCAAATGTTCCTCACTTCCACAGATATCACATGTCTTCTTCTCTGTACAAATACTTGCTTCATGACCAGTTTTCCCACAATTTCTGCAACATTCTCCTTTCTCAGGGCAATAATCCTGCACATGGCCATAGGCATGGCACTTTCTACAATATTGCAACTGGCCTTCATAAAAGCAGAAACCTCTCTCTCCTCCGATAGAAAACACCTGTGGTATGCTCTTCCTTCCATCTTGCATTCCTTCATCTTTTTTAAATTTTACAATAAACTTTCTCTTACAATTAAAGTACCCAAACTTGTTCTTAAGTCTTCCTATAAATTTCACTTCCTCGCAATACCGGAACAAAAAGTTTGTAACCATTTCATCAGAAACCTTAGGATTATACATGTGGACAATTACTACCTTTGTTGTATTCATAAATAACGGTTCCACTTTAATCTTCTTCATTATAGCAGGCTCACTTTTCCTCTTCATTTCTTCAAGATCCATATAGACTCTCTGGCAAATCTCAGAACCACAAAAAGTAATATCATAAATTCCTTGCCTAGGAAAATCCTGTATAGCCAATACATTCCATACCTGTAGGTAATCAAGCTTGCGAAGAATCTCCACAACGATTTGGTCAAGTCCGATCGTCCCCCGGTGCTCGCCAGGAACGTAGATCCGCACCGTGTCCTCAAGTCCACGCGCCTTCTCGCTCATTTTTGCAGGTAAAACCCACGATCGCAGCTCAGCAACAATCCAGGGCCCCCCGTAAAGAGGGCCCCGATCACCACTCCTTTCAACCCAAACCACGCACAGAAATCCACACGTGATCTTAGCCAAAAGGCCGAGAAGCGATAACCGTGAAAGGGGCGGGCCCAACAAGGTCCCCTTCATGGGCACTATCACTGCTTGCTGTCAGGGAGGCTGCCAGACAATTTTCCATGCACACTCTGGGCTGGGGGGCAGTCAACCACCAGTACACACAGCAGAACCTAAACCCATACCATTATTGCTAAGCAGCAAGACAGGGGCCCATTGCACTCCCACGGGGCCTTTTTAAATGCAATCCATAACCCGGATTTGCCAGGAACCCTTCTTACTCCTCCTACTTGCATGTGACACTGGGCTTAGGATCTGCATAGGAAACACACACACAAGCACACACCTACCTTTGTTGCCTGCAGATGCCTCCTTGGCTGTCCCCAAACGGTATCAAACCAACACCCACGGGAAGCTGTAAGCATAGAGGACATGCCTGCACCCCATTGGACTTACCTGTGTGGGTTAAATCCGGGTTATTTGACAACCTATGGCGGTGATGGTTCTGCTCAGGCAGAGCAGTGCTGATGCTCCTCATAAAGCTGTCGCTGCTGTGAAGGTTCTAGGTGACATCACAAATCCCTTTGGTTACATACACAACAAAGCTGGGTTGTTGTTGTTTACACTCTGCAAGGCCTGTGGAAGTGAGTGACATCATAGCACTGTAGTTCTGAGGGTTCAAGATGGATGCAACAATCTCCTGTTGCTTCTATGAAGGCCGTAATAGACGACATCACCAAACAGCTCCATAGTCACATACACAGCAAAGGAGAGATGTTGTTTACACCTAGTGATGTCAGTGGTATTGAGTGACATCACAGCACAGTGCTAAGGCTCCTGGGCCTGGACACAGCAGCGGCTGCAATATCTCAACGGAGAATACGTTTATATCTATGTGTGTGTGTGCGCATATATATATATATATATATATATATATATATATATATATATATATTTCTCCGCCGAAATCACTTTTAAACCCATTTCCACCTTTTTTTCCCTTCTCTTCCTCTTACTTTTTTTTCACGTTTTTTTACGTTTTTCTCCTTTTCGCCTCTTTTCTGGGCGTATTATTCTTCTTTTTCTTCTTTTTTTTCGTCTAATGCATACCCCATCAGTGCAGCAATGCTTATTCAATACCGCCAGCAGATGGAGACACTGGGGGATAATTTTCTAAGGATTTATACTGATTTTTCCTGTCTGAATTTGTCGCACAGAAAGTTGCAGGCCAAATATGTGTGACATTTCTGCGACTTTAGCTTCTAGAGCATTTTTACAACATTATACATAGGTGCTGAATACATAAAAAGCGACTGTTCAGCGACAGACAAGTCGCATCGGCTGAAAGTAGGCCAGAATGTCAGTCCATGTTGGAGCAGGTTTAGATACAGTCTAAAGCATAGATCTCAAAGTCTGTGCACAGAATTTAGCAAGGGCCTCGCACCTTCTGATGCATCAGGTAGGTGCACAATAGCATAGCCTAACCCTCTGTACTTTGGTCTATATTGATGCGGGACATAGACAGCCAGCTGATGACCAATCCATTAGTGCAATGGATGGCTGGAAGCATTTGTCTTTGCCTTTGCAATACCACAGAAGCAATGCATGGTCAATGTACAGCAATGACACACCTGTGTGAACAGCCAGGAGACCCCCCCCCCCCCCCCCCCCCCCATGTTATGTTACATAGTTACATAGTTAGTACGGTCGAAAAAAGACATATGTCCATCACGTTCAACCAGGGAATTAAGGGGTAGGGGTGTGGCGCGATATTGGGGAAGGGATGAGATTTTATATTTCTTCATAAGCATTAATCTTATTTTGTCAATTAGGAACATTCAGCACCCACCCGCTATCAAGGCAGCTGCCTATCATGTCATGCCCTACCTGCACAGGTGTGCTGGCTACTCAAATGATCCAATTAAGGAGGCCATTTAGTCAGCAGCAGCAGAAGTCCTGTGCCTGGACGCTCCAACAGGGGCCAGACACAAGCAGAAGCAGAAGCAGCAGAAGCAGCAGCAGCACCACCTTTTGTTTTTTGGCTGCAGCAGCAGCAAGGCCCACAGGGCTGGCTAGCTGGCTAGCCAGCAAGCAGGTAGCAATGAAAGTAGGAATCTTTCTTTTTAACCCTGTAAGGGGGTGGTGCACTGTACCCGAAGATACTGCCATATCGGGTCAATGCATAGGGCGACGGAAGCAAGCTTCGAAATCGGCCCCCGTTCTCAAAAATCCATTTAATATATGGTCCCCAGATAGGGGACGTATCAGATATTAAACTGATAAGAACAGATACTACACTTGATCTTAGCCAAAAGGCCGAGAAGCGATAACCGTGAAAGGGGCGGGCCCAACAAGGTCCCCTTCATGGGCACTATCACTGCTTGCTGTCAGGGAGGCTGCCAGACAATTTTCCATGCACACTCTGGGCTGGGGGGCAGTCAACCACCAGTACACACAGCAGAACCTAAACCCATACCATTATTGCTAAGCAGCAAGACAGGGGCCCATTGCACTCCCACGGGGCCTTTTTAAATGCAATCCATAACCCGGATTTGCCAGGAACCCTTCTTACTCCTCCTACTTGCATGTGACACTGGGCTTAGGATCTGCATAGGAAACACACACACAAGCACACACCTACCTTTGTTGCCTGCAGATGCCTCCTTGGCTGTCCCCAAACGGTATCAAACCAACACCCACGGGAAGCTGTAAGCATAGAGGACATGCCTGCACCCCATTGGACTTACCTGTGTGGGTTAAATCCGGGTTATTTGACAACCTATGGCGGTGATGGTTCTGCTCAGGCAGAGCAGTGCTGATGCTCCTCATAAAGCTGTCGCTGCTGTGAAGGTTCTAGGTGACATCACAAATCCCTTTGGTTACATACACAACAAAGCTGGGTTGTTGTTGTTTACACTCTGCAAGGCCTGTGGAAGTGAGTGACATCATAGCACTGTAGTTCTGAGGGTTCAAGATGGATGCAACAATCTCCTGTTGCTTCTATGAAGGCCATAATAGACGACATCACCAAACAGCTCCATAGTCACATACACAGCAAAGGAGAGATGTTGTTTACACCTAGTGATGTCAGTGGTATTGAGTGACATCACAGCACAGTGCTAAGGCTCCTGGGCCTGGACACAGCAGCGGCTGCAATATCTCAACGGAGAATACGTTTATATCTATGTGTGTGTGTGCGCATATATATATATATATATATATATATATATATATATATATATATATATTTCTCCGCCGAAATCACTTTTAAACCCATTTCCACCTTTTTTTCCCTTCTCTTCCTCTTACTTTTTTTTCACGTTTTTTTACGTTTTTCTCCTTTTCGCCTCTTTTCTGGGCGTATTATTCTTCTTTTTCTTCTTTTTTTTCGTCTAATGCATACCCCATCAGTGCAGCAATGCTTATTCAATACCGCCAGCAGATGGAGACACTGGGGGATAATTTTCTAAGGATTTATACTGATTTTTCCTGTCTGAATTTGTCGCACAGAAAGTTGCAGGCCAAATATGTGTGACATTTCTGCGACTTTAGCTTCTAGAGCATTTTTACAACATTATACATAGGTGCTGAATACATAAAAAGCGACTGTTCAGCGACAGACAAGTCGCATCGGCTGAAAGTAGGCCAGAATGTCAGTCCATGTTGGAGCAGGTTTAGATACAGTCTAAAGCATAGATCTCAAAGTCTGTGCACAGAATTTAGCAAGGGCCTCGCACCTTCTGATGCATCAGGTAGGTGCACAATAGCATAGCCTAACCCTCTGTACTTTGGTCTATATTGATGCGGGACATAGACAGCCAGCTGATGACCAATCCATTAGTGCAATGGATGGCTGGAAGCATTTGTCTTTGCCTTTGCAATACCACAGAAGCAATGCATGGTCAATGTACAGCAATGACACACCTGTGTGAACAGCCAGGAGACCCCCCCCCCCCCCCCCCATGTTATGTTACATAGTTACATAGTTAGTACGGTCGAAAAAAGACATATGTCCATCACGTTCAACCAGGGAATTAAGGGGTAGGGGTGTGGCGCGATATTGGGGAAGGGATGAGATTTTATATTTCTTCATAAGCATTAATCTTATTTTGTCAATTAGGAACATTCAGCACCCACCCGCTATCAAGGCAGCTGCCTATCATGTCATGCCCTACCTGCACAGGTGTGCTGGCTACTCAAATGATCCAATTAAGGAGGCCATTTAGTCAGCAGCAGCAGAAGTCCTGTGCCTGGACGCTCCAACAGGGGCCAGACACAAGCAGAAGCAGAAGCAGCAGAAGCAGCAGCAGCACCACCTTTTGTTTTTTGGCTGCAGCAGCAGCAAGGCCCACAGGGCTGGCTAGCTGGCTAGCCAGCAAGCAGGTAGCAATGAAAGTAGGAATCTTTCTTTTTAACCCTGTAAGGGGGTGGTGCACTGTACCCGAAGATACTGCCATATCGGGTCAATGCATAGGGCGACGGAAGCAAGCTTCGAAATCGGCCCCCGTTCTCAAAAATCCATTTAATATATGGTCCCCAGATAGGGGACGTATCAGATATTAAACTGATAAGAACAGATTTTTTTTTTTTTTTTTTTTTTTTTAAACCTTCAGGTTTGGACATTAAAACATCAAAATCCAACTCCATACTTCGTCACTTAGACTTTCTGTAGTAAAGTCCAACTCATCATTAGGTCTTTCTTTTTATTTTCAATTTCAAACAAACATAAATACCATCACCAATTACAAACTTACAAGATATCTCCATTTCAAAAACTTCCATATCCCCTCAGCATCCTTATCCCCCAAATTCTTCCTATCACACAAATAAACAACATATAACCTATCTAGAATCATCTTAATACAACCCTCCACCGACACGTTTTTTCTTTTGAATACACATAAATTCCTAACATCCCAAAGTACTTCTTTAATAATGGCAAGCAACACAAAAAAAAACCCTTTCCTTATCTCTCCCTACCATACTAAGTCCAAACATAACCACATCATACGACATATACCTTATACCAGTCAATTCTTTAAACAGCAAACTCATCCCTTTCCACACACCTTGCGCCATTTCACAATTCCAAAATACATGCATCACACTCTCAATCCCATCACACCCATCTCTTGGACACCTCTCATACCTTCCAATCCCTCTATTTCTTTGAAATTCTCTTACCGGTAACGCACCATGCAAACTCTGCCATACTATCTCACGTTGTCTATTTGTTACTCCAACAGTCATTATACTCTTCCACACTCTCCCCACATCTACAGCTCTCACCATATTAATTGAACATTCAACTTCGTCTTTTTTAATGTACCCAATCATACTCTTTTTACTCACAAACACTTCTGGACCCACACCAATCAACCTATAATTCTCCAAAAATTTCACCACATATACATACCAACTAGGACACACAAAAGCATAAGGCACTCTCAAATCTCTTTCCAACCAACCCAATTTACATAACACACTGCCACCCAAATATCTCACCATACATGCACAACTCTTTTCACCTCCCATCATTCTTTTCAAAGCAAAAACAATATTCACACCCAGATACACATCAACATTCGGAAAGTCCATTCCTCCATTTTTACCATCTTTCATTACAATCTCTCTCTTAACTCTTTCCATCTTTGTACCCCACAAAAACACAAATAACATTCTTTTCACCTTTCGCAAAACCATATAACTTGGCGGAAACACAACAGCAACATATAACAGTATTGGCAAAATCACACTCTTCACTATCATAACCTTACCAACCATTGACAACTCTCTCAACCTCCAAAAATTCAATTTCTTTTGCACTCTCTTCCCCACATCCTCCCAACTATTTCTACCATCCAACCGTTCATCCATCTTCACCCCCAACACCTGAATAGGCCCTTCCACCCCTTCCATACCAACATCCTCACTCTGAGTCACACCACCAAAACATTTATATTCACTCTTTCCCCAATTGACCTTAAAACCAGACGCACCACAAAACAGACTTACCAATAACTTGGATCTTCTTACAGCCGCAACAGATTCACTTACCACACATACATCATCCATATAAGCCAACACTTTAACCTCTTTACCACGACCCCCCGGAACTCTCACACCTCTCACACATTTATCCTTACGCAATAATTCTAATAATGGTTCCATAGCACAAATAAAAGCAATAGGTGACAAGGGACATCCCTGTCTCACCCCTGAACATACTTTAATCTCCTCAGTCATCCATCCATTAATCAGAATCTTACTATACACTTCCTTATACAACATTCTCACAATATTCACAAAATCACCTGGAAACCCCATTTTAACTAGCACCTTAAACAAAAACCCATGCGACAAACGGTCAAAAGCTTTTTCAAAATCAATTGACAACACACGAACCACCTGCTTTCTACACATACCATCCCACAATATATCTCTCAACAAACACAAATTCTCACTAATTCTTCTTCCTGGCACACCACACACTTGCTCCTCCCCAATCACTTGCTCTATCACGTCCCTCATTCTATTTGTAATCAGCTTTGCAAATATTTTATAATCCACATTCAACAAAGTTATCGGCCTCCAATTCCTTACATCATTCACATCCCCTTTCTTATAAATCAAAACCACTATCCCACTCTTCATACTTTCCACCAATCTTCCATTAGCCCACATATACTTAAAGATACTCTCCATATCATCCTTCAGTACATCCCACAATTTCACATAAAACTCAGCCGGCAACCCATCCTCTCCAGGAGTCTTATTTTTAGCCATACTATCAACCGTCCTTTTAATTTCTTCCATTCCAATCTCTCTCATTAAACTCTCATACTCATTACAATCTACCTTCTTATCAATCACTTCCAGCACTTCCTCAGCCAAACCCCTATCACACTGTTTGACTGCATATAAGTCCTCATAAAACTCTTTCACCACATTCAGTACAGCTTTGCCTCTCACCAAACCACCATCCTTATCATACACACTCACTAAATCATCCTTTCTCCCAATCACTTTCTTAAAAAAATATCTTGAACACTTTTCATCCTTCTCCAATTTGTCCACTTTTGCTCGGTACATTAACTCTTTTCCTCTTTCATTCAACCAATCCTTTATATCTCTTTTCACAGCATCAATCTTACCATCCACTCTCCATCCCTTCTTTTTCAACTTAATGAGAAACCCCAACCTTTTATTCAGCCATTCATACTTCTTTCTTTCCCTAGCTTTCCTTTTATAACCTTCCCTCTTGAAAAAAACCTTAGTTCTTTCTTTAACCCACTCCCACCAACACAATAAATCCAAAAATTATTTTTTCTTCTCACACCATAACTTATACTTCTTAATATACCTATCATATACCTCCTTTTCATCCAACAGTTTCACATTAAGCTTCCAGTAACCCCTCCCACTTATGCAAATCTCATCCAACACCAAACCACAACTCACACGCTCATGATCAGAATAAATCACTCTCTCTTGCTTATACCACATACATCCTATCATTTTGGACACAAAACACATATCTAATCTTGACTCACTCCTTCCACTCTCAGCATGATATGTTGCTAACACAGGATTCACACCACACACTTCAACCACATCTCTTAACTTGAAATCACTCACCATACTCTTAAGCATATTTCCAGAAACATCCGCATCCCTCCCAATCTCACAGTTGAAATCACCTACTAACAACACTGGTTCCTTCCCAGACAAAAAACCCTTAATTATTTCAAACAAACCCACCCTCTCCTCCTTATTCACAGGTGCATAAACATTAATTAACTTAAACTTAAACCCATGTAACCCAACCTCCACCAACACACACCTTCCTTCCCTTAACACCATTTGACTACAAACTTTAAACTTATTATTCCTAAACAAAACTCCAACTCCATCATTTCTATTTACATTAGAGCAAGACCACACTGCTGGTCCATATCTCCACTCCTCCTTTTTTGGAGGAAAATCCAATCCACATTCCTGTAGACAAATTATGTCATTATTAGTTCCTGCCAATTCCTCCAGAATGGCCGCTCTTCTATTCTTATTTTTAAAGACTCTAACATTTGACAAACTAACCGAAAAAGACATATCAAATCAAATAACAACCCATAGGAAGAAAAAACCTAGAAGAGAGTTAATGAACTTTACGGCTCAGTGTCGAGGGAGAAGTTTCTTCTCCAATGCATTTATCCATTTCACCCTCAGATATTGCGGCAAAACGATTACTCGTCTCCACCACCGTCTGCTCCATCTTTTCACCACTGGCACCTCTCGCCGCCTTCCGTGGGGGACGAAAAAGATCTTCCTCTCTCTCTTTAGCACTTTCCTCTTCTGAATTCGACCATTCAACTTTTTGAGTGCCAGACACCTGAGGACTAGGCACCTCTTCAATTCTCACCTCCTCCTCCATCTCCTCTTCAATCTCCTCCTGCACCTTCTCTTCCACCACCGTTGCTTTCTCAATAATGCTAGCAATCACACTCTTTTCTGCCATGTCTGCCTTTGCCTTTTCCCTTTTTTTAATTGCCAAATCTTTTCTGGCCTCTTTCTCCTTCTCCCTCTTAGCCACCTCCGGACAATTTCTATACACATGTCCAACAAGGCCACAAAGATCACAAGTTCTGGGCTGTGGACAAGCTCCCGCCTCATGCCCTGGCATTTTACAATTTCGGCACTTCTTATTACCTGGACAAGCCTCTTTAACATGTCCAAACAGCAAACAATCACGGCAAAACAATGGCTGGCCATAATAATAGACATAACCCCGGTTTCCAGCGATTGAAAAATTGGCCGGTGGGTGTTTCACTCCACCAATGCTCCCAGGATCCAGCTTCAGTTTTACAAAAAACTTCCATGTGCCATTAAACACACCCAAACTACTAGTTTGCTTCACTCCCCCTTGGACACTTTCACAGTAGATACTTAGAAAGTTCTTAATCATATCCGGGTCTAAGAACGGATTGTACATATGTACAAACAGAGTCTTCACTCCCATCTCAAACAAAGGAAAAAACTTTACATTTTCCAAGACAGGGTTATTGGCATTTCTTTTCAAACATTCATAGAAGTTCTGGCAATCAGCTTCATAGATGAAGGACACATCATATATTCCTTGCTTCCTATTCTCTTGCACACAGAACAAACTATCCATGCCAAAACCGCCCAATTTCTCCACAAGTTCATGTCCAATGTACTCAATCCGATTCTTACCCCGGTCAGAAGTTTCCACCACAAAACGTACAGTCTTCTCAATCGCAGGGAGGTATTCCTTTCCAGCCATTGTTCTTCTCTTGTCTGTCGATTCCACAGTAAGATCACCACTCCGGATTCCTGCTCAGCAAAACACCCGCACCCCTGACCCAGACCAAGTTTACACTTGATCTTAGCCAAAAGGCCGAGAAGCGATAACCGTGAAAGGGGCGGGCCCAACAAGGTCCCCTTCATGGGCACTATCACTGCTTGCTGTCAGGGAGGCTGCCAGACAATTTTCCATGCACACTCTGGGCTGGGGGGCAGTCAACCACCAGTACACACAGCAGAACCTAAACCCATACCATTATTGCTAAGCAGCAAGACAGGGGCCCATTGCACTCCCACGGGGCCTTTTTAAATGCAATCCATAACCCGGATTTGCCAGGAACCCTTCTTACTCCTCCTACTTGCATGTGACACTGGGCTTAGGATCTGCATAGGAAACATACACACAAGCACACACCTACCTTTGTTGCCTGCAGATGCCTCCTTGGCTGTCCCCAAACGGTATCAAACCAACACCCACGGGAAGCTGTAAGCATAGAGGACATGCCTGCACCCCATTGGACTTACCTGTGTGGGTTAAATCCGGGTTATTTGACAACCTATGGCGGTGATGGTTCTGCTCAGGCAGAGCAGTGCTGATGCTCCTCATAAAGCTGTCGCTGCTGTGAAGGTTCTAGGTGACATCACAAATCCCTTTGGTTACATACACAACAAAGCTGGGTTGTTGTTGTTTACACTCTGCAAGGCCTGTGGAAGTGAGTGACATCATAGCACTGTAGTTCTGAGGGTTCAAGATGGATGCAACAATCTCCTGTTGCTTCTATGAAGGCCGTAATAGACGACATCACCAAACAGCTCCATAGTCACATACACAGCAAAGGAGAGATGTTGTTTACACCTAGTGATGTCAGTGGTATTGAGTGACATCACAGCACAGTGCTAAGGCTCCTGGGCCTGGACACAGCAGCGGCTGCAATATCTCAACGGAGAATACGTTTATATCTATGTGTGTGTGTGCGCATATATATATATATATATATATATATATATATATATATATATATATTTCTCCGCCGAAATCACTTTTAAACCCATTTCCACCTTTTTTTCCCTTCTCTTCCTCTTACTTTTTTTCACGTTTTTTTACGTTTTTCTCCTTTTCGCCTCTTTTCTGGGCGTATTATTCTTCTTTTTCTTCTTTTTTTTCGTCTAATGCATACCCCATCAGTGCAGCAATGCTTATTCAATACCGCCAGCAGATGGAGACACTGGGGGATAATTTTCTAAGGATTTATACTGATTTTTCCTGTCTGAATTTGTCGCACAGAAAGTTGCAGGCCAAATATGTGTGACATTTCTGCGACTTTAGCTTCTAGAGCATTTTTACAACATTATACATAGGTGCTGAATACATAAAAAGCGACTGTTCAGCGACAGACAAGTCGCATCGGCTGAAAGTAGGCCAGAATGTCAGTCCATGTTGGAGCAGGTTTAGATACAGTCTAAAGCATAGATCTCAAAGTCTGTGCACAGAATTTAGCAAGGGCCTCGCACCTTCTGATGCATCAGGTAGGTGCACAATAGCATAGCCTAACCCTCTGTACTTTGGTCTATATTGATGCGGGACATAGACAGCCAGCTGATGACCAATCCATTAGTGCAATGGATGGCTGGAAGCATTTGTCTTTGCCTTTGCAATACCACAGAAGCAATGCATGGTCAATGTACAGCAATGACACACCTGTGTGAACAGCCAGGAGACCCCCCCCCCCCCCCCCCCCCCATGTTATGTTACATAGTTACATAGTTAGTACGGTCGAAAAAAGACATATGTCCATCACGTTCAACCAGGGAATTAAGGGGTAGGGGTGTGGCGCGATATTGGGGAAGGGATGAGATTTTATATTTCTTCATAAGCATTAATCTTATTTTGTCAATTAGGAACATTCAGCACCCACCCGCTATCAAGGCAGCTGCCTATCATGTCATGCCCTACCTGCACAGGTGTGCTGGCTACTCAAATGATCCAATTAAGGAGGCCATTTAGTCAGCAGCAGCAGAAGTCCTGTGCCTGGACGCTCCAACAGGGGCCAGACACAAGCAGAAGCAGAAGCAGCAGAAGCAGCAGCAGCACCACCTTTTGTTTTTTGGCTGCAGCAGCAGCAAGGCCCACAGGGCTGGCTAGCTGGCTAGCCAGCAAGCAGGTAGCAATGAAAGTAGGAATCTTTCTTTTTAACCCTGTAAGGGGGTGGTGCACTGTACCCGAAGATACTGCCATATCGGGTCAATGCATAGGGCGACGGAAGCAAGCTTCGAAATCGGCCCCCGTTCTCAAAAATCCATTTAATATATGGTCCCCAGATAGGGGACGTATCAGATATTAAACTGATAAGAACAGATACTACACTTGATCTTAGCCAAAAGGCCGAGAAGCGATAACCGTGAAAGGGGCGGGCCCAACAAGGTCCCCTTCATGGGCACTATCACTGCTTGCTGTCAGGGAGGCTGCCAGACAATTTTCCATGCACACTCTGGGCTGGGGGGCAGTCAACCACCAGTACACACAGCAGAACCTAAACCCATACCATTATTGCTAAGCAGCAAGACAGGGGCCCATTGCACTCCCACGGGGCCTTTTTAAATGCAATCCATAACCCGGATTTGCCAGGAACCCTTCTTACTCCTCCTACTTGCATGTGACACTGGGCTTAGGATCTGCATAGGAAACACACACACAAGCACACACCTACCTTTGTTGCCTGCAGATGCCTCCTTGGCTGTCCCCAAACGGTATCAAACCAACACCCACGGGAAGCTGTAAGCATAGAGGACATGCCTGCACCCCATTGGACTTACCTGTGTGGGTTAAATCCGGGTTATTTGACAACCTATGGCGGTGATGGTTCTGCTCAGGCAGAGCAGTGCTGATGCTCCTCATAAAGCTGTCGCTGCTGTGAAGGTTCTAGGTGACATCACAAATCCCTTTGGTTACATACACAACAAAGCTGGGTTGTTGTTGTTTACACTCTGCAAGGCCTGTGGAAGTGAGTGACATCATAGCACTGTAGTTCTGAGGGTTCAAGATGGATGCAACAATCTCCTGTTGCTTCTATGAAGGCCGTAATAGACGACATCACCAAACAGCTCCATAGTCACATACACAGCAAAGGAGAGATGTTGTTTACACCTAGTGATGTCAGTGGTATTGAGTGACATCACAGCACAGTGCTAAGGCTCCTGGGCCTGGACACAGCAGCGGCTGCAATATCTCAACGGAGAATACGTTTATATCTATGTGTGTGTGTGCGCATATATATATATATATATATATATATATATATATATATATATATTTCTCCGCCGAAATCACTTTTAAACCCATTTCCACCTTTTTTTCCCTTCTCTTCCTCTTACTTTTTTTTCACGTTTTTTTACGTTTTTCTCCTTTTCGCCTCTTTTCTGGGCGTATTATTCTTCTTTTTCTTCTTTTTTTTCGTCTAATGCATACCCCATCAGTGCAGCAATGCTTATTCAATACCGCCAGCAGATGGAGACACTGGGGGATAATTTTCTAAGGATTTATACTGATTTTTCCTGTCTGAATTTGTCGCACAGAAAGTTGCAGGCCAAATATGTGTGACATTTCTGCGACTTTAGCTTCTAGAGCATTTTTACAACATTATACATAGGTGCTGAATACATAAAAAGCGACTGTTCAGCGACAGACAAGTCGCATCGGCTGAAAGTAGGCCAGAATGTCAGTCCATGTTGGAGCAGGTTTAGATACAGTCTAAAGCATAGATCTCAAAGTCTGTGCACAGAATTTAGCAAGGGCCTCGCACCTTCTGATGCATCAGGTAGGTGCACAATAGCATAGCCTAACCCTCTGTACTTTGGTCTATATTGATGCGGGACATAGACAGCCAGCTGATGACCAATCCATTAGTGCAATGGATGGCTGGAAGCATTTGTCTTTGCCTTTGCAATACCACAGAAGCAATGCATGGTCAATGTACAGCAATGACACACCTGTGTGAACAGCCAGGAGACCCCCCCCCCCCCCCCCATGTTATGTTACATAGTTACATAGTTAGTACGGTCGAAAAAAGACATATGTCCATCACGTTCAACCAGGGAATTAAGGGGTAGGGGTGTGGCGCGATATTGGGGAAGGGATGAGATTTTATATTTCTTCATAAGCATTAATCTTATTTTGTCAATTAGGAACATTCAGCACCCACCCGCTATCAAGGCAGCTGCCTATCATGTCATGCCCTACCTGCACAGGTGTGCTGGCTACTCAAATGATCCAATTAAGGAGGCCATTTAGTCAGCAGCAGCAGAAGTCCTGTGCCTGGACGCTCCAACAGGGGCCAGACACAAGCAGAAGCAGAAGCAGCAGAAGCAGCAGCAGCACCACCTTTTGTTTTTTGGCTGCAGCAGCAGCAAGGCCCACAGGGCTGGCTAGCTGGCTAGCCAGCAAGCAGGTAGCAATGAAAGTAGGAATCTTTCTTTTTAACCCTGTAAGGGGGTGGTGCACTGTACCCGAAGATACTGCCATATCGGGTCAATGCATAGGGCGACGGAAGCAAGCTTCGAAATCGGCCCCCGTTCTCAAAAATCCATTTAATATATGGTCCCCAGATAGGGGACGTATCAGATATTAAACTGATAAGAACAGATTTTTTTTTTTTTCTATCTAAAGCCGAGGAACGTGCTTTCGATTCACCCAAAGTGCAAGAAAAAGTGCAAACGTGTTACACTAAAAAAACGTGCACAAAGGATGCGGTCTATCGCAAGCCCTTCTCCGATAGGAGAGAGGCCCCCCAACAAACCTTACCCTTCGCCTCCGGACCAAAAGGTACCTGCGAGGTTCCAGGTTCGATGTCCCTTTTCGCCAAAGCTACTAGGGGACCACAAATGCTCCCGGCATCCCCCTTGGCGTTGGCCAAGGTATCTGCCCGCAGAGCCGATTGCGGTAGGTACCCTGCCAAAGCAGGGGTACCCGGGGTGTTTGCAGGGAGGTGCGGAACCTAATGGCCACACACACCTCCCCTAGACCGCCAGGAGGGACACCCAGAAGGGCTACCGCATCCTGACAAATCCTGTGAACACACAACACGCAAAAAGTGACACAGTGAGACAAAAAAATAAATAAATAAGTGAATGTGTGCAGATATACTGCCCGGACATCCGGCCAGATCTATAAAAATTTCTCTGATCCTAGCCAGAAGGCCGGGAATCAAGAGGTGAGTGCCACAAGGTGAAGAGATTATGGTGCCCGTGCTTCAACTCAGTGAGCCTATTCTCCCAGTGAGTTTCGGCACCTCGGGGTCACCACTCCCCGAGGCACAAAAGTACCTCGGCTCTAGACCCTCTCAGCCTCATGGCGAGACCCGGAGGGAACAGGTCACATCGGGGCAGCCGTCGAGCTGATTCCTCAGAACCAGCCCCGGAAAGCCCTGGTACACCTGCATCCTCCATGCAGCACCCATCCCCACCAGCATGAAAACTGATAAGAACAGATTTTTTTACTTTTAGATATAATATTCTTAGACTAAAAGACCTTACGCAGTCCAGATTACACTTAGTCTGCTAAAAGCATATTCCACAGATGTAGATTCCAAAGACTTTTAGCCACTTTGTGACCTAATCTTTTTTTATCCAATAAATAGAAAACATACATCTCACTAAGAGCTAGGCGAACACAATCTTTAGAGGTAATAGTGTCTCTTTTAAAAAGAAGAATATTCCTCGTCTTCCATAGTGCAATTTTAATACAATTTATACTAATCCACAAAACCCGAGACTTCTCCACAGATAAAACATTATAAAATCCATATAAAATAACTTCATGATTTAAAAAATTAAGATCAGAAATGAATTTTAGTAAGGGTCCTATCAAATGCCATATCTCTTGGGCGTAAAAACAGTTCCAAAAAAGGTGTAAAACTGTTTCCTCACTAGGACACCCCATTCTCGGGCACTTTGCACTACGACACAATCCTCTTCTGTGTTGGAATTCTCTGGTAGGCAAACATTGATGTGCTATCTGCCAGGCCAGATCTTTTAAGTCATTAGATAAGAATCCCATATTCACCATCCTCCAAACTCTTAGAGATTTCTCAGTGGAATAATTAGATATTAAGCAAATCTGTTCTATCTTCCTGATTTCAGGAACTAATTTTCGTGCATTACTACAAATTTCTTGACTAAAATTAGCAATGCCATAAATACGAATAATCTTTTCTAAAACCACATAGTGCGCTGGGGGAATAAATAAGATTGGGGACGTTAAAGGTAAGGTTATCCACTTTCTTTTTCTAAAAATGTGACCTGCAGCATATTTTAAAAAATAAGACCAATAACAGTTTCTTTGCAAGCCATTAAAACACATAGAAAAAAAGTGAATATATAAAAACCTTTTTAAATCAGGCACATCCTTACCCCCCAATTTCTTTGTCTTCATCATTACATCTCTCCTGAGTTTATCCATTTTAGACCCCCATAAAAAATGAAAGCAAATCTTGTTTAAAAACTTTAAGGTGCGTTCACTCGGTGGGAAAACCAAGCTTAAATATAGCATGATAGGTAGCAACAAAGCTTTCATTATCAGTACTTTTCCTTCTATTGTTAATTTCCTCATTTTCCAAAAACTTATTTTCTTTTGCACTTTCTCTTTGACGATGGACCAGCTTTCCTCTCCATTATTTTCATTGTCAAAGATGACACCCAAGATTTTGATTTTATCATATTGCACATTCACCTCCGTATTGCCCCAATTCCCTATTGCAAAGCAATCACATTTATTTTTATTTAATTTGAAGCCAGAGCCCTCACAAAAAAATTCTGTCTGTCTGATAGCACGTTTCAGGGATGGTTCATCTGAACATAGAATATTAACATCATCCATGTATGCTATCGTCTTTACGCTCTGTCCTCCACTTCCAGGGATTGGCACTCCTCTAATGAGCTTATCTTTTCTCAAAACATTCAACAGAGGTTCTATTGCACATATGAAAAGAATGGGTGATAGGGGGCACCCCTGTTTCACCCCAGACTGTAAACATACTTCTTGGGATAAAAAACCGTTAATTAAAATACGACTAAAACAGTTTTTATATAAAAGTGCAATTTTTCCAACAATAAAATCAGGAAAATTCATTTTCTTTAAAACCAACCATAAAAAATCATGAGAAACACGGTCATAAGCCTTTTGAAAATCCAAGGATAAAATTGCCAATTTCTGATCACATTGTTTCTGATACCATAAAACATCTTTTACAAGGTTTAGATGATCACTTATTTTCCTTCCAGGTACTCCGCATACTTGGTCACTGTGTATAACCTTAGCAATTACCTGCTTGAGCCTATTTGCTAAAATTTTTGCTAAAACCTTATAGTCTGTATTTAGCAGGGTAATAGGCCTCCAATTTTCTAATTTAGAGATGTCTCCTTTTTTAAAAATCAGAGTAACAACACCATCTCTCCAGGACGCAGGTAAAATCTCAGATTTAAAAGCACAGTTAAAAATACCTAAAAGATCATCTTTTAAAATGGACCAAAAACACAGATAAAATTCAACTGGCAACCCATCCGAACCAGGTGTTTTACCATTTAAAAAACTCTTAAAAGTGCTTAAAAGTTCAGGTAAAAAGATTTCATCACAAAGGCTCTCTTGGTCAGTTTTGTCAAGTTTTGAATCTAAGGTATCTAAAACATCATTAGTAAAGGAAATATCAATATCTTTTTTATTAAAAAGCTCCTGATAAAATACTTGTGCTTCTCGCAACATCTCTTCATTAGTTATCTTCCCTTCAATTACAGATATCATTTCTTTCTTTCCCACCACCTTCTTAAAAAAGAATCTCGAACACTTTTCATCATTCTCCAGACATTGCACCTTGCTGTTAAAAATCATTTCTTTTCCTTTTTGACTAATGGCATTTTTTATTTCATTCTTTGTCTGAGCAATAACATCATCCATCTCAAGCCCGGCTTGCTTTAGTTTATAATATGTTTGGATTTTAGTGTTTAACATTTTAAACCATAACTTTTTCTCCTTAGCCTTTTGGATGCCCACACGGATAAAAAACTGTTTAGTCCACTTTTTAACATCCTCCCACCAATCCAAAATATTTTTATATTGGGATTGACGCAATCTCCATTTGTTATAAGCAGCAATAAAATCATTTTTTGTTTTCATGTCCTCTAATAAAGTAGTGTTGAGCTTCCAAACGCCTCTGCCTTTCTCTAGGCCAGGTAAAGTGACATGTGCATATAATAACTTATGATCAGAGAAAATATTCGATAAAAGAGAAACATCAACTAGATTAAAACTTTCCGATAAAAAAATAAAATCAATCCTGGATTTGCAGACATTATTTTCCCATGTGTAACCAGGGTCGTCTGGGTATTTTCTCCTCCAGACATCGGTAAAGTTAAAATCCTCAGTCATACTCTTAATCTGTTTCTCTGTTTTATCCACTCTGACATGCACACTTCCACTCTCACGATGATCACCACTCATACAACAATTAAAATCTCCAGCCATTAAAATAGGTGTTGAACCTGGGATAAAAGCCTGAATATCATTAATCAAGTCGGCTCTCACATTTTTTTCAGGAGAAGCATAGATGTTAAAAAGCTTAATCTCCGAGCCATTGTACTTAATATTAACTAATAGCGCTCTACCAGGTATAATTTCTAAGAAGGACAAAACTTGTACATCTGAACCTCTAAACAAGATCCCAACACCTGAAGATCTGTTCAGATTGTCACCCGACCAGACCGATGGTCCCAAAGTCCAGCCACGACAAAGGTCCTCATAATTTGGACTACGTTCAATTCCACATTCTTGTAAAAAGAACAGAGAACAGTCCAAGGTCTCTAAAAAACTAAACAAAGCAGCCCTTCTCGTAGGGCTCTTTAGACCTCTCACATTAAGAGAGGAGCACTTTAAGGAAGCTATTCGCTACTGGAGTTTGAGTCCGATATGAAACCCACAGGTGACTCCGGGCTTTCGAACTCTTTGATATTTTTTGGATCGGACGCTGATCTTATAGAAGGCCTCCATGCATGTTGACTGTCCTCACATTCTTCTGAGCTTTTTTTGACAGGCCGTTTAATGCCAAGTTGTGGCTCATCTCCGAGTTCCTTCTTCCGCTTGATCTCCTTCACGCCAACCTCCATGGCTTCACTGCTCACTAGTGACCCTCCACCGCCAGAACCCTCCACAGAAGGTCTCCCCTCTGTCTCAGGCACAGCAGAAAGGTCCATAAGCTCCGCCACGACATCAGAAGTTACAGCCGGCTTTTCTGAAGGCGCCTCAGACCGCTGGGGTGCTTTCGCAGGTGGTACTTCAGCTTGCACTACACCCACTCTCCCCGCTACACGGTCAGCCCACGATCTAGCTACACTGGAACGGAGACTGCAATCTTTAAAGGCATGGCCTTCTTCACCACAAATGTTGCAGACAATTTTAGCACAGTCCTTAGAAACATGGCCTTCTTGATTGCACCGACCACAGCGAACTGTAGTGTCCGTGCAAACTTCCATAGTATGTCCGAATTTCTTACATTTCCTACAAAAAGTAGGCATCTCGGGATAAAACAAATAGCCCTTATCCCGACCGATAGAAAAGTTGGAGGGTGGATGACACAACCCTCCAATGCCAGTAGCATCCTCCTTCATTTTCACAAAAAACTTATGTTTCCCCGTCCATAGGTCTTCTGAATTCATCACCTTATGGGAATACTTAACAGAACTGCAGTATTTCCCCAAAAAGAGCTCAATATGGGACACAGTCACAAAGGGATTGTGCATACACACAACTAGAGGAATATCGCCACCAGTATACAACACTGTGACCGTGATCCCATCAAGCTCAGCAAGGTCTTGATTGCTTTTCAGCTTCTCAAAAAGATTCTGGCATGCATAAGCAGAGTCCAGAGTTAGGATGAAGCTGCCCTTCCGAGGATCTCTGAGACAGACGATGTTCTCTTTCTTCACCCCAAGAAGCTTGTAGAGAGTTTCTTTCACAAAATAAGAAAGTTGGACGAGTTCTTGTTTGTCTTCATCAACATCAAAGCGAAAGGAAAAACGAATCCGCGTTTCACCGGATGTAAGGTAACGGATGCGAACACCCATCTTGTCGATCGCCTTTTCGGTTCCTCGTAGCAGCCCCCCTTGGAAAAGGTAGGACAAACTCCCAGGATCCTCCTGACCAGACACTTGATCTAGCCAAAAGGCCGAGAAGCGATAACCGTGAAAGGGGCGGGCCCAACAAGGTCCCCTTCATGGGCACTATCACTGCTTGCTGTCAGGGAGGCTGCCAGACAATTTTCCATGCACACTCTGGGCTGGGGGGCAGTCAACCACCAGGACACACAGCAGAACCTAAACCCATACCATTATTGCTAAGCAGCAAGACAGGGGCCCATTGCACTCCCACGGGGCCTTTTTAAATGCAATCCATAACCCGGATTTGCCAGGAACCCTTCTTACTCCTCCTACTTGCATGTGACACTGGGCTTAGGATCTGCATAGGAAACACACACACAAGCACACACCTACCTTTGTTGCCTGCAGATGCCTCCTTGGCTGTCCCCAAACGGTATCAAACCAACACCCACGGGAAGCTGTAAGCATAGAGGACATGCCTGCACCCCATTGGACTTACCTGTGTGGGTTAAATCCGGGTTATTTGACAACCTATGGCGGTGATGGTTCTGCTCAGGCAGAGCAGTGCTGATGCTCCTCATAAAGCTGTCGCTGCTGTGAAGGTTCTAGGTGACATCACATTTGGTTACATACACAACAAAGCTGGGTTGTTGTTGTTTACACTCTGCAAGGCCTGTGGAAGTGAGTGACATCATAGCACTGTAGTTCTGAGGGTTCAAGATGGATGCAACAATCTCCTGTTGCTTCTATGAAGGCCGTAATAGACGACATCACCAAACAGCTCCATAGTCACATACACAGCAAAGGAGAGATGTTGTTTACACCTAGTGATGTCAGTGGTATTGAGTGACATCACAGCACAGTGCTAAGGCTCCTGGGCCTGGACACAGCAGCGGCTGCAATATCTCAACGGAGAATACGTTTATATCTATGTGTGTGTGTGCGCATATATATATATATATATATATATATATATATATATATATATATTTCTCCGCCGAAATCACTTTTAAACCCATTTCCACCTTTTTTTCCCTTCTCTTCCTCTTACTTTTTTTTCACGTTTTTTTACGTTTTTCTCCTTTTCGCCTCTTTTCTGGGCGTATTATTCTTCTTTTTCTTCTTTTTTTTCGTCTAATGCATACCCCATCAGTGCAGCAATGCTTATTCAATACCGCCAGCAGATGGAGACACTGGGGGATAATTTTCTAAGGATTTATACTGATTTTTCCTGTCTGAATTTGTCGCACAGAAAGTTGCAGGCCAAATATGTGTGACATTTCTGCGACTTTAGCTTCTAGAGCATTTTTACAACATTATACATAGGTGCTGAATACATAAAAAGCGACTGTTCAGCGACAGACAAGTCGCATCGGCTGAAAGTAGGCCAGAATGTCAGTCCATGTTGGAGCAGGTTTAGATACAGTCTAAAGCATAGATCTCAAAGTCTGTGCACAGAATTTAGCAAGGGCCTCGCACCTTCTGATGCATCAGGTAGGTGCACAATAGCATAGCCTAACCCTCTGTACTTTGGTCTATATTGATGCGGGACATAGACAGCCAGCTGATGACCAATCCATTAGTGCAATGGATGGCTGGAAGCATTTGTCTTTGCCTTTGCAATACCACAGAAGCAATGCATGGTCAATGTACAGCAATGACACACCTGTGTGAACAGCCAGGAGACCCCCCCCCCCCCCCCCCCATGTTATGTTACATAGTTACATAGTTAGTACGGTCGAAAAAAGACATATGTCCATCACGTTCAACCAGGGAATTAAGGGGTAGGGGTGTGGCGCGATATTGGGGAAGGGATGAGATTTTATATTTCTTCATAAGCATTAATCTTATTTTGTCAATTAGGAACATTCAGCACCCACCCGCTATCAAGGCAGCTGCCTATCATGTCATGCCCTACCTGCACAGGTGTGCTGGCTACTCAAATGATCCAATTAAGGAGGCCATTTAGTCAGCAGCAGCAGAAGTCCTGTGCCTGGACGCTCCAACAGGGGCCAGACACAAGCAGAAGCAGAAGCAGCAGAAGCAGCAGCAGCACCACCTTTTGTTTTTTGGCTGCAGCAGCAGCAAGGCCCACAGGGCTGGCTAGCTGGCTAGCCAGCAAGCAGGTAGCAATGAAAGTAGGAATCTTTCTTTTTAACCCTGTAAGGGGGTGGTGCACTGTACCCGAAGATACTGCCATATCGGGTCAATGCATAGGGCGACGGAAGCAAGCTTCGAAATCGGCCCCCGTTCTCAAAAATCCATTTAATATATGGTCCCCAGATAGGGGACGTATCAGATATTAAACTGATAAGAACAGATACTACACTTGATCTTAGCCAAAAGGCCGAGAAGCGATAACCGTGAAAGGGGCGGGCCCAACAAGGTCCCCTTCATGGGCACTATCACTGCTTGCTGTCAGGGAGGCTGCCAGACAATTTTCCATGCACACTCTGGGCTGGGGGGCAGTCAACCACCAGTACACACAGCAGAACCTAAACCCATACCATTATTGCTAAGCAGCAAGACAGGGGCCCATTGCACTCCCACGGGGCCTTTTTAAATGCAATCCATAACCCGGATTTGCCAGGAACCCTTCTTACTCCTCCTACTTGCATGTGACACTGGGCTTAGGATCTGCATAGGAAACACACACACAAGCACACACCTACCTTTGTTGCCTGCAGATGCCTCCTTGGCTGTCCCCAAACGGTATCAAACCAACACCCACGGGAAGCTGTAAGCATAGAGGACATGCCTGCACCCCATTGGACTTACCTGTGTGGGTTAAATCCGGGTTATTTGACAACCTATGGCGGTGATGGTTCTGCTCAGGCAGAGCAGTGCTGATGCTCCTCATAAAGCTGTCGCTGCTGTGAAGGTTCTAGGTGACATCACAAATCCCTTTGGTTACATACACAACAAAGCTGGGTTGTTGTTGTTTACACTCTGCAAGGCCTGTGGAAGTGAGTGACATCATAGCACTGTAGTTCTGAGGGTTCAAGATGGATGCAACAATCTCCTGTTGCTTCTATGAAGGCCGTAATAGACGAACATCACCAAACAGCTCCATAGTCACATACACAGCAAAGGAGAGATGTTGTTTACACCTAGTGATGTCAGTGGTATTGAGTGACATCACAGCACAGTGCTAAGGCTCCTGGGCCTGGACACAGCAGCGGCTGCAATATCTCAACGGAGAATACGTTTATATCTATGTGTGTGTGTGCGCATATATATATATATATATATATATATATATATATATATATATATATTTTCTCCGCCGAAATCACTTTTAAACCCATTTCCACCTTTTTTTCCCTTCTCTTCCTCTTACTTTTTTTTCACGTTTTTTTACGTTTTTCTCCTTTTCGCCTCTTTTCTGGGCGTATTATTCTTCTTTTTCTTCTTTTTTTTCGTCTAATGCATACCCCATCAGTGCAGCAATGCTTATTCAATACCGCCAGCAGATGGAGACACTGGGGGATAATTTTCTAAGGATTTATACTGATTTTTCCTGTCTGAATTTGTCGCACAGAAAGTTGCAGGCCAAATATGTGTGACATTTCTGCGACTTTAGCTTCTAGAGCATTTTTACAACATTATACATAGGTGCTGAATACATAAAAAGCGACTGTTCAGCGACAGACAAGTCGCATCGGCTGAAAGTAGGCCAGAATGTCAGTCCATGTTGGAGCAGGTTTAGATACAGTCTAAAGCATAGATCTCAAAGTCTGTGCACAGAATTTAGCAAGGGCCTCGCACCTTCTGATGCATCAGGTAGGTGCACAATAGCATAGCCTAACCCTCTGTACTTTGGTCTATATTGATGCGGGACATAGACAGCCAGCTGATGACCAATCCATTAGTGCAATGGATGGCTGGAAGCATTTGTCTTTGCCTTTGCAATACCACAGAAGCAATGCATGGTCAATGTACAGCAATGACACACCTGTGTGAACAGCCAGGAGACCCCCCCCCCCCCCATGTTATGTTACATAGTTACATAGTTAGTACGGTCGAAAAAAGACATATGTCCATCACGTTCAACCAGGGAATTAAGGGGTAGGGGTGTGGCGCGATATTGGGGAAGGGATGAGATTTTATATTTCTTCATAAGCATTAATCTTATTTTGTCAATTAGGAACATTCAGCACCCACCCGCTATCAAGGCAGCTGCCTATCATGTCATGCCCTACCTGCACAGGTGTGCTGGCTACTCAAATGATCCAATTAAGGAGGCCATTTAGTCAGCAGCAGCAGAAGTCCTGTGCCTGGACGCTCCAACAGGGGCCAGACACAAGCAGAAGCAGAAGCAGCAGAAGCAGCAGCAGCACCACCTTTTGTTTTTTGGCTGCAGCAGCAGCAAGGCCCACAGGGCTGGCTAGCTGGCTAGCCAGCAAGCAGGTAGCAATGAAAGTAGGAATCTTTCTTTTTAACCCTGTAAGGGGGTGGTGCACTGTACCCGAAGATACTGCCATATCGGGTCAATGCATAGGGCGACGGAAGCAAGCTTCGAAATCGGCCCCCGTTCTCAAAAATCCATTTAATATATGGTCCCCAGATAGGGGACGTATCAGATATTAAACTGATAAGAACAGATACTACACTTGATCTTAGCCAAAAGGCCGAGAAGCGATAACCGTGAAAGGGGCGGGCCCAACAAGGTCCCCTTCATGGGCACTATCACTGCTTGCTGTCAGGGAGGCTGCCAGACAATTTTCCATGCACACTCTGGGCTGGGGGGCAGTCAACCACCAGTACACACAGCAGAACCTAAACCCATACCATTATTGCTAAGCAGCAAGACAGGGGCCCATTGCACTCCCACGGGGCCTTTTTAAATGCAATCCATAACCCGGATTTGCCAGGAACCCTTCTTACTCCTCCTACTTGCATGTGACACTGGGCTTAGGATCTGCATAGGAAACACACACACAAGCACACACCTACCTTTGTTGCCTGCAGATGCCTCCTTGGCTGTCCCCAAACGGTATCAAACCAACACCCACGGGAAGCTGTAAGCATAGAGGACATGCCTGCACCCCATTGGACTTACCTGTGTGGGTTAAATCCGGGTTATTTGACAACCTATGGCGGTGATGGTTCTGCTCAGGCAGAGCAGTGCTGATGCTCCTCATAAAGCTGTCGCTGCTGTGAAGGTTCTAGGTGACATCACAAATCCCTTTGGTTACATACACAACAAAGCTGGGTTGTTGTTGTTTACACTCTGCAAGGCCTGTGGAAGTGAGTGACATCATAGCACTGTAGTTCTGAGGGTTCAAGATGGATGCAACAATCTCCTGTTGCTTCTATGAAGGCCGTAATAGACGACATCACCAAACAGCTCCATAGTCACATACACAGCAAAGGAGAGATGTTGTTTACACCTAGTGATGTCAGTGGTATTGAGTGACATCACAGCACAGTGCTAAGGCTCCTGGGCCTGGACACAGCAGCGGCTGCAATATCTCAACGGAGAATACGTTTATATCTATGTGTGTGTGTGCGCATATATATATATATATATATATATATATATATATATATATATATATTTCTCCGCCGAAATCACTTTTAAACCCATTTCCACCTTTTTTTCCCTTCTCTTCCTCTTACTTTTTTTTCACGTTTTTTTACGTTTTTCTCCTTTTCGCCTCTTTTCTGGGCGTATTATTCTTCTTTTTCTTCTTTTTTTTCGTCTAATGCATACCCCATCAGTGCAGCAATGCTTATTCAATACCGCCAGCAGATGGAGACACTGGGGGATAATTTTCTAAGGATTTATACTGATTTTTCCTGTCTGAATTTGTCGCACAGAAAGTTGCAGGCCAAATATGTGTGACATTTCTGCGACTTTAGCTTCTAGAGCATTTTTACAACATTATACATAGGTGCTGAATACATAAAAAGCGACTGTTCAGCGACAGACAAGTCGCATCGGCTGAAAGTAGGCCAGAATGTCAGTCCATGTTGGAGCAGGTTTAGATACAGTCTAAAGCATAGATCTCAAAGTCTGTGCACAGAATTTAGCAAGGGCCTCGCACCTTCTGATGCATCAGGTAGGTGCACAATAGCATAGCCTAACCCTCTGTACTTTGGTCTATATTGATGCGGGACATAGACAGCCAGCTGATGACCAATCCATTAGTGCAATGGATGGCTGGAAGCATTTGTCTTTGCCTTTGCAATACCACAGAAGCAATGCATGGTCAATGTACAGCAATGACACACCTGTGTGAACAGCCAGGAGACCCCCCCCCCCCCCCCCCCCCATGTTATGTTACATAGTTACATAGTTAGTACGGTCGAAAAAAGACATATGTCCATCACGTTCAACCAGGGAATTAAGGGGTAGGGGTGTGGCGCGATATTGGGGAAGGGATGAGATTTTATATTTCTTCATAAGCATTAATCTTATTTTGTCAATTAGGAACATTCAGCACCCACCCGCTATCAAGGCAGCTGCCTATCATGTCATGCCCTACCTGCACAGGTGTGCTGGCTACTCAAATGATCCAATTAAGGAGGCCATTTAGTCAGCAGCAGCAGAAGTCCTGTGCCTGGACGCTCCAACAGGGGCCAGACACAAGCAGAAGCAGAAGCAGCAGAAGCAGCAGCAGCACCACCTTTTGTTTTTTGGCTGCAGCAGCAGCAAGGCCCACAGGGCTGGCTAGCTGGCTAGCCAGCAAGCAGGTAGCAATGAAAGTAGGAATCTTTCTTTTTAACCCTGTAAGGGGGTGGTGCACTGTACCCGAAGATACTGCCATATCGGGTCAATGCATAGGGCGACGGAAGCAAGCTTCGAAATCGGCCCCCGTTCTCAAAAATCCATTTAATATATGGTCCCCAGATAGGGGACGTATCAGATATTAAACTGATAAGAACAGATACTACACTTGATCTTAGCCAAAAGGCCGAGAAGCGATAACCGTGAAAGGGGCGGGCCCAACAAGGTCCCCTTCATGGGCACTATCACTGCTTGCTGTCAGGGAGGCTGCCAGACAATTTTCCATGCACACTCTGGGCTGGGGGGCAGTCAACCACCAGTACACACAGCAGAACCTAAACCCATACCATTATTGCTAAGCAGCAAGACAGGGGCCCATTGCACTCCCACGGGGCCTTTTTAAATGCAATCCATAACCCGGATTTGCCAGGAACCCTTCTTACTCCTCCTACTTGCATGTGACACTGGGCTTAGGATCTGCATAGGAAACACACACACAAGCACACACCTACCTTTGTTGCCTGCAGATGCCTCCTTGGCTGTCCCCAAACGGTATCAAACCAACACCCACGGGAAGCTGTAAGCATAGAGGACATGCCTGCACCCCATTGGACTTACCTGTGTGGGTTAAATCCGGGTTATTTGACAACCTATGGCGGTGATGGTTCTGCTCAGGCAGAGCAGTGCTGATGCTCCTCATAAAGCTGTCGCTGCTGTGAAGGTTCTAGGTGACATCACAAATCCCTTTGGTTACATACACAACAAAGCTGGGTTGTTGTTGTTTACACTCTGCAAGGCCTGTGGAAGTGAGTGACATCATAGCACTGTAGTTCTGAGGGTTCAAGATGGATGCAACAATCTCCTGTTGCTTCTATGAAGGCCGTAATAGACGACATCACCAAACAGCTCCATAGTCACATACACAGCAAAGGAGAGATGTTGTTTACACCTAGTGATGTCAGTGGTATTGAGTGACATCACAGCACAGTGCTAAGGCTCCTGGGCCTGGACACAGCAGCGGCTGCAATATCTCAACGGAGAATACGTTTATATCTATGTGTGTGTGTGCGCATATATATATATATATATATATATATATATATATATATATATATATATTTCTCCGCCGAAATCACTTTTAAACCCATTTCCACCTTTTTTTCCCTTCTCTTCCTCTTACTTTTTTTTCACGTTTTTTTACGTTTTTCTCCTTTTCGCCTCTTTTCTGGGCGTATTCTTCTTCTTTTTCTTCTTTTTTTTCGTCTAATGCATACCCCATCAGTGCAGCAATGCTTATTCAATACCGCCAGCAGATGGAGACACTGGGGGATAATTTTCTAAGGATTTATACTGATTTTTCCTGTCTGAATTTGTCGCACAGAAAGTTGCAGGCCAAATATGTGTGACATTTCTGCGACTTTAGCTTCTAGAGCATTTTTACAACATTATACATAGGTGCTGAATACATAAAAAGCGACTGTTCAGCGACAGACAAGTCGCATCGGCTGAAAGTAGGCCAGAATGTCAGTCCATGTTGGAGCAGGTTTAGATACAGTCTAAAGCATAGATCTCAAAGTCTGTGCACAGAATTTAGCAAGGGCCTCGCACCTTCTGATGCATCAGGTAGGTGCACAATAGCATAGCCTAACCCTCTGTACTTTGGTCTATATTGATGCGGGACATAGACAGCCAGCTGATGACCAATCCATTAGTGCAATGGATGGCTGGAAGCATTTGTCTTTGCCTTTGCAATACCACAGAAGCAATGCATGGTCAATGTACAGCAATGACACACCTGTGTGAACAGCCAGGAGACCCCCCCCCCCCCCCCATGTTATGTTACATAGTTACATAGTTAGTACGGTCGAAAAAAGACATATGTCCATCACGTTCAACCAGGGAATTAAGGGGTAGGGGTGTGGCGCGATATTGGGGAAGGGATGAGATTTTATATTTCTTCATAAGCATTAATCTTATTTTGTCAATTAGGAACATTCAGCACCCACCCGCTATCAAGGCAGCTGCCTATCATGTCATGCCCTACCTGCACAGGTGTGCTGGCTACTCAAATGATCCAATTAAGGAGGCCATTTAGTCAGCAGCAGCAGAAGTCCTGTGCCTGGACGCTCCAACAGGGGCCAGACACAAGCAGAAGCAGCAGAAGCAGCAGCAGCACCACCTTTTGTTTTTTGGCTGCAGCAGCAGCAAGGCCCACAGGGCTGGCTAGCTGGCTAGCCAGCAAGCAGGTAGCAATGAAAGTAGGAATCTTTCTTTTTAACCCTGTAAGGGGGTGGTGCACTGTACCCGAAGATACTGCCATATCGGGTCAATGCATAGGGCGACGGAAGCAAGCTTCGAAATCGGCCCCCGTTCTCAAAAATCCATTTAATATATGGTCCCCAGATAGGGGACGTATCAGATATTAAACTGATAAGAACAGATTTTTTTTTTTTTAAAGCCGAGGAACGTGCTTTCGATTCACCCAAAGTGCAAGAAAAAGTGCAAACGTGTTACACTAAAAAAAACGTGCACAAAGGATGCGGTCTATCGCAAGCCCTTCTCCGATAGGAGAGAGGCCCCCCAACAAACCTTACCCTTCACCTCAGGACCAAAAGGTACCTGCGAGGTTCCAGGTTCGATGTCCCTTTTCGCCGAAGCTACTAGGGGACCACAAATGCTCCCGGCATCCCCCTTGGCGTTAGCCAAGGTATCTGCCCGCAGAGCCGATTACGGTAGGTACCCTGCCAAAGCAGGAGTACCCGGGGTGTTTGCAGGGAGGTGCGGAACCTAATGGCCACACACACCTCCCCTAGACCGCCAGGAGGGACACCCAGAAGGGCTACCGCATCCTGACCAATCCTGTGAACACACAACACGCAAAAAGTGACACAGTGAGACAAAAAAGAAATAAATAAGTGAATGTGTGCAGATATACTGCCCGGACATCCGGCCGGATCTATAAAAATTTCTCTGATCCTAGCCAGAAGGCCGGGAATCAAGAGGTGAGTGCCACAAGGTGAAGAGATTATGGTGCCCGTGCTTCAACTCAGTGAGTCTATTCTCCCAGTGAGTTTCGGCACCTCGGGGTCACCACTCCCCGAGGCACAAAAGTACCTCGGCTCTAGACCCTCTCAGCCTCATGGCGAGACCCGGAGGGAACAGGTCACATCGGGGCAGCCGTCGAGCTGATTCCTCAGAACCAGCCCCGGAAAGCCCTGGTACACCTGCATCCTCCATGCAGCACCCATCCCCACCAGCATGAAAACTGATAAGAACAGATACTACACTTGATCTTAGCCAAAAGGCCGAGAAGCGATAACCGTGAAAGGGGCGGGCCCAACAAGGTCCCCTTCATGGGCACTATCACTGCTTGCTGTCAGGGAGGCTGCCAGACAATTTTCCATGCACACTCTGGGCTGGGGGGCAGTCAACCACCAGTACACACAGCAGAACCTAAACCCATACCATTATTGCTAAGCAGCAAGACAGGGGCCCATTGCACTCCCACGGGGCCTTTTTAAATGCAATCCATAACCCGGATTTGCCAGGAACCCTTCTTACTCCTCCTACTTGCATGTGACACTGGGCTTAGGATCTGCATAGGAAACACACACACAAGCACACACCTACCTTTGTTGCCTGCAGATGCCTCCTTGGCTGTCCCCAAACGGTATCAAACCAACACCCACGGGAAGCTGTAAGCATAGAGGACATGCCTGCACCCCATTGGACTTACCTGTGTGGGTTAAATCCGGGTTATTTGACAACCTATGGCGGTGATGGTTCTGCTCAGGCAGAGCAGTGCTGATGCTCCTCATAAAGCTGTCGCTGCTGTGAAGGTTCTAGGTGACATCACAAATCCCTTTGGTTACATACACAACAAAGCTGGGTTGTTGTTGTTTACACTCTGCAAGGCCTGTGGAAGTGAGTGACATCATAGCACTGTAGTTCTGAGGGTTCAAGATGGATGCAACAATCTCCTGTTGCTTCTATGAAGGCCGTAATAGACGACATCACCAAACAGCTCCATAGTCACATACACAGCAAAGGAGAGATGTTGTTTACACCTAGTGATGTCAGTGGTATTGAGTGACATCACAGCACAGTGCTAAGGCTCCTGGGCCTGGACACAGCAGCGGCTGCAATATCTCAACGGAGAATACGTTTATATCTATGTGTGTGTGTGCGCATATATATATATATATATATATATATATATATATATATATATTTCTCCGCCGAAATCACTTTTAAACCCATTTCCACCTTTTTTTCCCTTCTCTTCCTCTTACTTTTTTTTCACGTTTTTTTACGTTTTTCTCCTTTTCGCCTCTTTTCTGGGCGTATTATTCTTCTTTTTCTTCTTTTTTTTCGTCTAATGCATACCCCATCAGTGCAGCAATGCTTATTCAATACCGCCAGCAGATGGAGACACTGGGGGATAATTTTCTAAGGATTTATACTGATTTTTCCTGTCTGAATTTGTCGCACAGAAAGTTGCAGGCCAAATATGTGTGACATTTCTGCGACTTTAGCTTCTAGAGCATTTTTACAACATTATACATAGGTGCTGAATACATAAAAAGCGACTGTTCAGCGACAGACAAGTCGCATCGGCTGAAAGTAGGCCAGAATGTCAGTCCATGTTGGAGCAGGTTTAGATACAGTCTAAAGCATAGATCTCAAAGTCTGTGCACAGAATTTAGCAAGGGCCTCGCACCTTCTGATGCATCAGGTAGGTGCACAATAGCATAGCCTAACCCTCTGTACTTTGGTCTATATTGATGCGGGACATAGACAGCCAGCTGATGACCAATCCATTAGTGCAATGGATGGCTGGAAGCATTTGTCTTTGCCTTTGCAATACCACAGAAGCAATGCATGGTCAATGTACAGCAATGACACACCTGTGTGAACAGCCAGGAGACCCCCCCCCCCCCCCCCCCCCCCATGTTATGTTACATAGTTACATAGCTAGTACGGTCGAAAAAAGACATATGTCCATCACGTTCAACCAGGGAATTAAGGGGTAGGGGTGTGGCGCGATATTGGGGAAGGGATGAGATTTTATATTTCTTCATAAGCATTAATCTTATTTTGTCAATTAGGAACATTCAGCACCCACCCGCTATCAAGGCAGCTGCCTATCATGTCATGCCCTACCTGCACAGGTGTGCTGGCTACTCAAATGATCCAATTAAGGAGGCCATTTAGTCAGCAGCAGCAGAAGTCCTGTGCCTGGACGCTCCAACAGGGGCCAGACACAAGCAGAAGCAGAAGCAGCAGAAGCAGCAGCAGCACCACCTTTTGTTTTTTGGCTGCAGCAGCAGCAAGGCCCACAGGGCTGGCTAGCTGGCTAGCCAGCAAGCAGGTAGCAATGAAAGTAGGAATCTTTCTTTTTAACCCTGTAAGGGGGTGGTGCACTGTACCCGAAGATACTGCCATATCGGGTCAATGCATAGGGCGACGGAAGCAAGCTTCGAAATCGGCCCCCGTTCTCAAAAATCCATTTAATATATGGTCCCCAGATAGGGGACGTATCAGATATTAAACTGATAAGAACAGATTTTTTTTTTTTTTTTTTTTTTTTTTTTTTTTTTTTCCCCTCAGTTACAGACTATTGTTTGGACGATCATCAGGTCACCTACCAAGACTCGTCACTTAAAACAATATCTGAAAAAACATCATACGGAAAAAACTAACTAAGGGAACCGAGTGCCAAGAAAAAGTGACCAAACAACAAAACAAAAAAACATGTCAAAAACAATCACAGAAATTGGTCAAAAACTTACAGCTTTCTCCTTTACGTACTTCTTATAAATTTTTCCATCGTGTATGCATCCAGATTTTCTCCGCTTCTTCTTCACCAATTCTCTTTTTGTCCAGTAGAAAGATAGTAAAAATCCTTCCTAAAAACAATCTTTTCAATTCCCTCGGAGAAATAACAACATTTTTAAAAACAAGCAAATTGCGTGAGTCCCATAAAACCTCTTTAAAAACAGAAAAAAGAATCCAATTAGTACGTGTATCTTCCTTTTTACTAAGATCTTGACCAATAAAAACTTTCTCAAAAGAAAAACTGTTATATCCAGTGAGTTGGATTAAAAACTTCTTTAAAAACATAAAAAATTCTTTTGCATAAAAACAGTCCCAATAAAGGTGCACTAAGTCTTCTCTACCTCCACAACCCTCTCTTGGGCATCTGTCACTTATTCTCAAACCTCTTCCATTTAAAAAAGATCGGGTTGGGAGGCAGCCATGAAAGGACATCCAACTAACGTCTTTTTGTCTGTTTGATAGTCCAATAACTTTAAAAAACTTCCAAATCTTCACAGACTGAGCATTAGTGCAGAATGGTACTTCATATAATCTCTCATTTTTCCTTATTTCTTGTTCTATTTTCTTTTTATCAGGTTCACCTAAAGAGCTCAAACCAAATTGATCATTGAAAGACCTGAGGAGCACATAGAAGGTAGGTATCACATGTGCTATGGGTCTCCTCAAATCCCTCTCACACCAGCCCCATTTGGAAAACAACCATCCTGCAAGGTATTTACTCATGTCTGCCGCCCTATTATTGCACTGTATCAATTTAAAAATTAAAAGAAAATAGTGCACCTTTAAAAACAGATCAATGTTTGGAAAGTTATATCCGCCCAAATTCATACTCTTCATCACTTCTTCTCTTCTCATTTTCTCCATCTTAGACCCCCAGAAGAACACAAAAAGCTTCCTTGTGACTCTCCTAGTCCATAACTTCCCTGGAGGAAGCACCATAGCCGTATACAAGAGAAGCGGTAGGATTACAGACTTAATGATAAGAACTTTCCCTTTAAGTGACAAGTTCCTTAACCTCCAGAAGGATAGCTTCTTCTCAATTTTACTGTCCAAAGTCTCATAACTTTTCTTTCCTTTGAGGTCTTTATCAAATATCACTCCTAGCACTTCAATGTCTTCTTTTTCCTTAACACCATCCACTACTATATTCTCTTGGTTCCCAAAACTGCATAATTGGCACTTCCCCCAGTTCACATTCATCCCAGCCACACAACAAAAAATCCTCACATGCAAATTTACTCTGTTGAGATCTGCTTGGGATGTACAAGTAAAAACCACATCGTCCATATAACTTAAAACCTTTAACTTACTACCATCACTACCTGGAATAAAAACACCACTCACATATTTATCTTTCTGCACATTCTTCAACAGGCCCTCTATAACGCATATAAACAGAATTGGGGAGAGTGGGCATCCCTGTCTGACTCCAGACAAGACATTAAAAGCAGGCCCCACATGCCCATTTACTAAAATCTGACTTGTCACCCCATGATAAAAACTCATAATAACAGATAATAACTTTTCTGGAATACCTAAGTGTTTTAAAGCAATGAACATAAAATCATGTGCAACCTTATCATAAGCCTTTTCGAAATCTATGGACTCAACAAACAGTGCATTCTTGTTAAAGTTACTGTAATAAATAGAGTCTCTTAAAAGCAATAAATTATCTGTTATTTTTCTTTTCGGTACTGCACAAACTTGGTATTCTCCCACAAGGTGGTCCACTACATCACTCAGTCTATTAGCCACAATCTTAGCAATTATCTTGTAGTCACAATTTAATAAAGTTATAGGTCTCCAATTTTTAAGATCTCTGCCATCACCTTTTTTATGAATTAATGTTATGACCCCTTTCTTCATAGATTCAGCTAAAACACCTGAGTTAAAAACATATTGCACCACCCGTGTAAACTCTTTACTTAAAATATTCCAGAACGCGGAATAAAACTCAGCGGGGAGACCATCACAGCCTGGTGTCTTCCCTTTGGCCATCTTATCCAGGGCCTGCTTGATCTCCCCTTCACTAACATCATCAATCAAAAAATCTACTTTTTCAACAGGAACATTATTCTCCAAAATATTACAATAATCATTCATCTCCGTCTCACTGGCTCTGCTCTTATTACTAAAGAGTGTCTCATAAAATCTGCCAATCTCCTTCACCATCTCCTCTCCAAAAACTTCCCCCGTAGGGGTAAAAACAGATTTAAAAACACCTTTAGCATTAAAACATTTTTTAAAGAAATACCGTGTACACTGCTCATTTTCTTCTAGGTGCTGCACTTTAGACTTATATACAATATTCCTTCCCTTTTCCAACAACCTTTTTTTCATCTCCCCCTTCACCTTAACAATCTCATCCTCCACCTCCACACCAACACGTTTAAACTTATAGAGAGTCTCTAACCGGGATACAAGCCTTTCATCACTCCTCCTCTTCTCTTGTGCTCTCTTTATGCAAAACATCTTAAAGAAATTAGAAAACTCTCCTTTAGCCCATTCCCACCACACTAAGACATTACTAAAATCAGGTTGTTTAGAAACACAGGATAAAAACACATGATTAAAACCAGCCATTACTTCCTCATCTTCCAATAGACTTACATTTAATTTCCAGAGCCCCCTCCCAAAATGAAGGGACTCTGTGACACTTATCTCAGCCGACACCATCTTGTGGTCTGAGAAAGTTGACATCATTTGATTGCACCGGACCACCTTAATCCCATCAGAGACCAGGATGTAATCGATCCGGGATTTACAGCGGCCACTATCTGATATGTACGTATATCTTTCATCAGTGCTAACCATCAGTCCAACATCAGTAAAATGCAAGTCTTGAATAATTTGATTTAAAACATTGGAAGTAATATCAGTTCTAACCTCAGCAGAGCTCTCACGATCATTGACGGATCTAATGCAGTTAAAATCGCCAACAATAATAGTATCTTCACGACCAGGGATAAAAAACTTAAGGGACTCTAAAAAAGACAAACGTGCTTGTTTTTCTGCTGGAGCATACACATTAAAAATTCTCATCCTCTGGCCCAAAACCTCAAAAATTAAAACCATACAACGACCAGGTACTAAAGTTTGGCAATTTAAAACTTTAATGTCCCTGTTTCGCAATAAAATCCCAACACCTTCATTTTTGTTTTCTGCACATGTGGACCAGAAGGACTGCCCACACTTCCACTCATTTGCATAAGGTGCTGACTTTATTGCACACTCCTGTAAACATATCACATCACTTCTAACATTCTCAAGAATATCAAAAATTGCAGCTCTCCTAATTTCAGACTCAATACTTCTTACATTAATAGTTGTTACAACCAAAGTCATAATAACTAGGAAAAGAAAACCAAATGCTTTAAAATCCATCTTAACTTAGAAATTAACATTTTGGCCTTCAACTTTCCTATGTAAACTTGCAAAACAATCAGGCGACCCTATGTTAGAGTCCCTGTCTATTTCATTATCACTACCAAGAACAAGGGCTTCCTGATCCTCAGACCAGCTCCCTGTCTTACACCTTTTATTCACAACCTGCACATCCTCATCTTCCTCCTCCTCTTCTTCCTTACTGCGAGAAACTCTCTGACCAGGTGTTAGAGATCTCTGAGATGACCCAACAACTTCCATTCCCTCCTCCTCCCCCACAATTGGGTTTGGACATTCAATATCATCCATAGCCTCTTCACTAGAAAGAACATCACCATACACTGTCTCAATTTTCTCCACCACTTTCACTTTTTTTGCTTTTTTCTTTTTCACCAAGGTAAATTCACCTCCCACACCTGTCTCCTCACCAGTCACAGCAGTGGAAACACCCTCCTCCCCTGACCTCTCCTGAGTGCTAATGTGCTCCACTATCACAGAACTTTCCTCAGCCACCTGTGCCACATTAACACTCACACTCTCACCAACTCCAGGAACAAACCTCCCTCCCCCTTTTTCTCTTTGTTCTCCTCTATTCCCAGCTGCATCAGCATAACTTCTCTTCTTTTTATACCACATATCACAGCCTCTTGCCAAATGTTCCTCACTTCCACAGATATCACATGTCTTCTTCTCTGTACAAATACTTGCTTCATGACCAGTTTTCCCACAATTTCTGCAACATTCTCCTTTCTCAGGGCAATAATCCTGCACATGGCCATAGGCATGGCACTTTCTACAATATTGCAACTGGCCTTCATAAAAGCAGAAACCTCTCTCTCCTCCGATAGAAAACACCTGTGGTATGCTCTTCCTTCCATCTTGCATTCCTTCATCTTTTTTAAATTTTACAATAAACTTTCTCTTACAATTAAAGTACCCAAACTTGTTCTTAAGTCTTCCTATAAATTTCACTTCCTCGCAATACCGGAACAAAAAGTTTGTAACCATTTCATCAGAAACCTTAGGATTATACATGTGGACAATTACTACCTTTGTTGTATTCATAAATAACGGTTCCACTTTAATCTTCTTCATTATAGCAGGCTCACTTTTCCTCTTCATTTCTTCAAGATCCATATAGACTCTCTGGCAAATCTCAGAACCACAAAAAGTAATATCATAAATTCCTTGCCTAGGAAAATCCTGTATAGCCAATACATTCCATACCTGTAGGTAATCAAGCTTGCGAAGAATCTCCACAACGATTTGGTCAAGTCCGATCGTCCCCCGGTGCTCGCCAGGAACGTAGATCCGCACCGTGTCCTCAAGTCCACGCGCCTTCTCGCTCATTTTTGCAGGTAAAACCCACGATCGCAGCTCAGCAACAATCCAGGGCCCCCTGTAAAGAGGGCCCCGATCACCACTCCTTTCAACCCAAACCACGCACAGAAATCCACACGTGATCTTAGCCAAAAGGCCGAGAAGCGATAACCGTGAAAGGGGCGGGCCCAACAAGGTCCCCTTCATGGGCACTATCACTGCTTGCTGTCAGGGAGGCTGCCAGACAATTTTCCATGCACACTCTGGGCTGGGGGGCAGTCAACCACCAGTACACACAGCAGAACCTAAACCCATACCATTATTGCTAAGCAGCAAGACAGGGGCCCATTGCACTCCCACGGGGCCTTTTTAAATGCAATCCATAACCCGGATTTGCCAGGAACCCTTCTTACTCCTCCTACTTGCATGTGACACTGGGCTTAGGATCTGCATAGGAAACACACACACAAGCACACACCTACCTTTGTTGCCTGCAGATGCCTCCTTGGCTGTCCCCAAACGGTATCAAACCAACACCCACGGGAAGCTGTAAGCATAGAGGACATGCCTGCACCCCATTGGACTTACCTGTGTGGGTTAAATCCGGGTTATTTGACAACCTATGGCGGTGATGGTTCTGCTCAGGCAGAGCAGTGCTGATGCTCCTCATAAAGCTGTCGCTGCTGTGAAGGTTCTAGGTGACATCACAAATCCCTTTGGTTACATACACAACAAAGCTGGGTTGTTGTTGTTTACACTCTGCAAGGCCTGTGGAAGTGAGTGACATCATAGCACTGTAGTTCTGAGGGTTCAAGATGGATGCAACAATCTCCTGTTGCTTCTATGAAGGCCTTAATAGACGACATCACCAAACAGCTCCATAGTCACATACACAGCAAAGGAGAGATGTTGTTTACACCTAGTGATGTCAGTGGTATTGAGTGACATCACAGCACAGTGCTAAGGCTCCTGGGCCTGGACACAGCAGCGGCTGCAATATCTCAACGGAGAATACGTTTATATCTATGTGTGTGTGTGCGCATATATATATATATATATATATATATATATATATATATATATATTTCTCCGCCGAAATCACTTTTAAACCCATTTCCACCTTTTTTTCCCTTCTCTTCCTCTTACTTTTTTTTCACGTTTTTTTACGTTTTTCTCCTTTTCGCCTCTTTTCTGGGCGTATTATTCTTCTTTTTCTTCTTTTTTTTCGTCTAATGCATACCCCATCAGTGCAGCAATGCTTATTCAATACCGCCAGCAGATGGAGACACTGGGGGATAATTTTCTAAGGATTTATACTGATTTTTCCTGTCTGAATTTGTCGCACAGAAAGTTGCAGGCCAAATATGTGTGACATTTCTGCGACTTTAGCTTCTAGAGCATTTTTACAACATTATACATAGGTGCTGAATACATAAAAAGCGACTGTTCAGCGACAGACAAGTCGCATCGGCTGAAAGTAGGCCAGAATGTCAGTCCATGTTGGAGCAGGTTTAGATACAGTCTAAAGCATAGATCTCAAAGTCTGTGCACAGAATTTAGCAAGGGCCTCGCACCTTCTGATGCATCAGGTAGGTGCACAATAGCATAGCCTAACCCTCTGTACTTTGGTCTATATTGATGCGGGACATAGACAGCCAGCTGATGACCAATCCATTAGTGCAATGGATGGCTGGAAGCATTTGTCTTTGCCTTTGCAATACCACAGAAGCAATGCATGGTCAATGTACAGCAATGACACACCTGTGTGAACAGCCAGGAGACCCCCCCCCCCCCCCATGTTATGTTACATAGTTACATAGTTAGTACGGTCGAAAAAAGACATATGTCCATCACGTTCAACCAGGGAATTAAGGGGTAGGGGTGTGGCGCGATATTGGGGAAGGGATGAGATTTTATATTTCTTCATAAGCATTAATCTTATTTTGTCAATTAGGAACATTCAGCACCCACCCGCTATCAAGGCAGCTGCCTATCATGTCATGCCCTACCTGCACAGGTGTGCTGGCTACTCAAATGATCCAATTAAGGAGGCCATTTAGTCAGCAGCAGCAGAAGTCCTGTGCCTGGACGCTCCAACAGGGGCCAGACACAAGCAGAAGCAGAAGCAGCAGAAGCAGCAGCAGCACCACCTTTTGTTTTTTGGCTGCAGCAGCAGCAAGGCCCACAGGGCTGGCTAGCTGGCTAGCCAGCAAGCAGGTAGCAATGAAAGTAGGAATCTTTCTTTTTAACCCTGTAAGGGGGTGGTGCACTGTACCCGAAGATACTGCCATATCGGGTCAATGCATAGGGCGACGGAAGCAAGCTTCGAAATCGGCCCCCGTTCTCAAAAATCCATTTAATATATGGTCCCCAGATAGGGGACGTATCAGATATTAAACTGATAAGAACAGATACTACACTTGATCTTAGCCAAAAGGCCGAGAAGCGATAACCGTGAAAGGGGCGGGCCCAACAAGGTCCCCTTCATGGGCACTATCACTGCTTGCTGTCTGGGAGGCTGCCAGACAATTTTCCATGCACACTCTGGGCTGGGGGGCAGTCAACCACCAGTACACACAGCAGAACCTAAACCCATACCATTATTGCTAAGCAGCAAGACAGGGGCCCATTGCACTCCCACGGGGCCTTTTTAAATGCAATCCATAACCCGGATTTGCCAGGAACCCTTCTTACTCCTCCTACTTGCATGTGACACTGGGCTTAGGATCTGCATAGGAAACACACACACAAGCACACACCTACCTTTGTTGCCTGCAGATGCCTCCTTGGCTGTCCCCAAACGGTATCAAACCAACACCCACGGGAAGCTGTAAGCATAGAGGACATGCCTGCACCCCATTGGACTTACCTGTGTGGGTTAAATCCGGGTTATTTGACAACCTATGGCGGTGATGGTTCTGCTCAGGCAGAGCAGTGCTGATGCTCCTCATAAAGCTGTCGCTGCTGTGAAGGTTCTAGGTGACATCACAAATCCCTTTGGTTACATACACAACAAAGCTGGGTTGTTGTTGTTTACACTCTGCAAGGCCTGTGGAAGTGAGTGACATCATAGCACTGTAGTTCTGAGGGTTCAAGATGGATGCAACAATCTCCTGTTGCTTCTATGAAGGCCGTAATAGACGACATCACCAAACAGCTCCATAGTCACATACACAGCAAAGGAGAGATGTTGTTTACACCTAGTGATGTCAGTGGTATTGAGTGACATCACAGCACAGTGCTAAGGCTCCTGGGCCTGGACACAGCAGCGGCTGCAATATCTCAACGGAGAATACGTTTATATCTATGTGTGTGTGTGCGCATATATATATATATATATATATATATATATTTCTCCGCTGAAATCACTTTTAAACCCATTTCCACCTTTTTTTCCCTTCTCTTCCTCTTACTTTTTTTTCACGTTTTTTTACGTTTTTCTCCTTTTCGCCTCTTTTCTGGGCGTATTATTCTTCTTTTTCTTCTTTTTTTTCGTCTAATGCATACCCCATCAGTGCAGCAATGCTTATTCAATACCGCCAGCAGATGGAGACACTGGGGGATAATTTTCTAAGGATTTATACTGATTTTTCCTGTCTGAATTTGTCGCACAGAAAGTTGCAGGCCAAATATGTGTGACATTTCTGCGACTTTAGCTTCTAGAGCATTTTTACAACATTATACATAGGTGCTGAATACATAAAAAGTGACTGTTCAGCGACAGACAAGTCGCATCGGCTGAAAGTAGGCCAGAATGTCAGTCCATGTTGGAGCAGGTTTAGATACAGTCTAAAGCATAGATCTCAAAGTCTGTGCACAGAATTTAGCAAGGGCCTCGCACCTTCTGATGCATCAGGTAGGTGCACAATAGCATAGCCTAACCCTCTGTACTTTGGTCTATATTGATGCGGGACATAGACAGCCAGCTGATGACCAATCCATTAGTGCAATGGATGGCTGGAAGCATTTGTCTTTGCCTTTGCAATACCACAGAAGCAATGCATGGTCAATGTACAGCAATGACACACCTGTGTGAACAGCCAGGAGACCCCCCCCCCCCCCCCCCCATGTTATGTTACATAGTTACATAGTTAGTACGGTCGAAAAAAGACATATGTCCATCACGTTCAACCAGGGAATTAAGGGGTAGGGGTGTGGCGCGATATTGGGGAAGGGATGAGATTTTATATTTCTTCATAAGCATTAATCTTATTTTGTCAATTAGGAACATTCAGCACCCACCCGCTATCAAGGCAGCTGCCTATCATGTCATGCCCTACCTGCACAGGTGTGCTGGCTACTCAAATGATCCAATTAAGGAGGCCATTTAGTCAGCAGCAGCAGAAGTCCTGTGCCTGGACGCTCCAACAGGGGCCAGACACAAGCAGAAGCAGAAGCAGCAGAAGCAGCAGCAGCACCACCTTTTGTTTTTTGGCTGCAGCAGCAGCAAGGCCCACAGGGCTGGCTAGCTGGCTAGCCAGCAAGCAGGTAGCAATGAAAGTAGGAATCTTTCTTTTTAACCCTGTAAGGGGGTGGTGCACTGTACCCGAAGATACTGCCATATCGGGTCAATGCATAGGGCGACGGAAGCAAGCTTCGAAATCGGCCCCCGTTCTCAAAAATCCATTTAATATATGGTCCCCAGATAGGGGACGTATCAGATATTAAACTGATAAGAACAGATTTTTTTTTTTTTTTTCCTCAGTTACAGACTATTGTTTGGACGATCATCAGGTCACCTACCAAGACTCGTCACTTAAAACAATATCTGAAAAAACATCATACGGAAAAAACTAACTAAGGGAACCGAGTGCCAAGAAAAAGTGACCAAAAAACAAAGCAAAAAAAACATGTCAAAAACAATCACAGAAATTGGTCAAAAACTTACAGCTTTCTCCTTTACGTACTTTTTATAAATTCTTCCATCGTGTATGCATCCAGATTTTCTCCGCTTCTTCTTCACCAATTCTCTTTTTGTCCAGTAGAAAGATAGTAAAAATCCTTCCTAAAAACAATCTTTTCAATTCCCTCGGAGAAATAACAACATTTTTAAAAACAAGCAAATTGCGTGAGTCCCATAAAACCTCTTTAAAAACAGAAAAAAGAATCCAATTAGTACGTGTATCTTCCTTTTTACTAAGATCTTGACCAATAAAAACTTTCTCAAAAGAAAAACTGTTATATCCAGTGAGTTGGATTAAAAACCTCTTTAAAAACATAAAAAATTCTTTTGCATAAAAACAGTCCCAATAAAGGTGCACTAAGTCTTCTCTACCTCCACAACCCTCTCTTGGGCATCTGTCACTTATTCTCAAACCTCTTCCATTTAAAAAAGATCGGGTTGGGAGGCAGCCATGAAAGGACATCCAACTAACGTCTTTTTGTCTGTTTGATAGTCCAATAACTTTAAAAAACTTCCAAATCTTCACAGACTGAGCATTAGTGCAGAATGGTACTTCATATAATCTCTCATTTTTCCTTATTTCTTGTTCTATTTTCTTTTTATCAGGTTCACCTAAAGAGCTCAAACCAAATTGATCATTGAAAGACCCGAGGAGCACATAGAAGGTAGGTATCACATGTGCTATGGGTCTCCTCAAATCCCTCTCACACCAGCCCCATTTGGAAAACAACCATCCTGCAAGGTATTTACTCATGTCTGCCGCCCTATTATTGCACTGTATCAATTTAAAAATTAAAAGAAAATAGTGCACCTTTAAAAACAGATCAATGTTTGGAAAGTTATATCCGCCCAAATTCATACTCTTCATCACTTCTTCTCTTCTCATTTTCTCCATCTTAGACCCCCAGAAGAACACAAAAAGCTTCCTTGTAACTCTCCTAGTCCATAACTTCCCTGGAGGAAGCACCATAGCCGTATACAAGAGAAGCGGTAGGATTACAGACTTAATGATAAGAACTTTCCCTTTAAGTGACAAGTTCCTTAGCCTCCAGAAGGATAGCTTCTTCTCAATTTTACTGTCCAAAGTCTCATAACTTTTCTTTCCTTTGAGGTCTTTGTCAAATATCACTCCTAGCACTTCAATGTCTTCTTTTTCCTTAACACCATCCACTACTATATTCTCATGGTTCCCAAAACTGCATAATTGGCACTTCCCCCAGTTCACATTCATCCCAGCCACACAACAAAAAATCCTCACATGCAAATTTACTCTGTTGAGATCTGCTTGGGATGTACAAGTAAAAACCACATCGTCCATATAACTTAAAACCTTTAATTTACTACCACCACTACCTGGAATAAAAACACCACTCACACATTTATCTTTCTGCACATTCTTCAACAGGCCCTCTATAACGCATATAAACAGAATTGGGGAGAGTGGGCATCCCTGTCTGACTCCAGACAAGACATTAAAAGCAGGCCCCACATGCCCATTTACTAAAATCTGACTTGTCACCCCATGATAAAAACTCATAATAACAGATAATAACTTTTCTGGAATACCTAAGTGTTTTAAAGCAATGAACATAAAATCATGTGCAACCTTATCATAAGCCTTTTCGAAATCTATGGACTCAACAAACAGTGCGTTCTTGTTAAAGTTACTGTAATAAATAGAGTCTCTTAAAAGCAATAAATTATCTGTTATTTTTCTTTTCGGTACTGCACAAACTTGGTATTCTCCCACAAGGTGGTCCACTACATCACTCAGTCTATTAGCCACAATCTTAGCAATTATCTTGTAGTCACAATTTAATAAAGTTATAGGTCTCCAATTTTTAAGATCTCTGCCATCACCTTTTTTATGAATTAATGTTATGACCCCTTTCTTCATAGATTCAGCTAAAACACCTGAGTTAAAAACATATTGCACCACCCGTGTAAACTCTTTACTTAAAATATTCCAGAACGCGGAATAAAACTCAGCGGGGAGACCATCACAGCCTGGTGTCTTCCCTTTGGCCATCTTATCCAGGGCCTGCTTGATCTCCCCTTCACTAACATCATCAATCAAAAAATCAACTTTTTCAACAGGAACATTATTCTCCAAAATATTACAATAATCATTCATCTCCGTCTCACTGGCTCTGCTCTTATTACTAAAGAGTGTCTCATAAAATCTGCCAATCTCCTTCACCATCTCCTCTCCAAAAACTTCCCCCGTAGGGGTAAAAACAGATTTAAAAACACCTTTAGCATTAAAACATTTTTTAAAGAAATACCGTGTACACTGCTCATTTTCTTCTAGGTGCTGCACTTTAGACTTATATACAATATTCCTTCCCTTTTCCAACAACCTTTTTTTCATCTCCCCCTTCACCTTAACAATCTCATCCTCCACCTCCACACCAACACGTTTAAACTTATAGAGAGTCTCTAACCGGGATACAAGCCTTTCATCACTCCTCCTCTTCTCTTGTGCTCTCTTTATGCAAAACATCTTAAAGAAATTAGAAAACTCTCCTTTAGCCCATTCCCACCACACTAAGACATTACTAAAATCAGGTTGTTTAGAAACACAGGATAAAAACACATGATTAAAACCAGCCATTACTTCCTCATCTTCCAATAGACTTACATTTAATTTCCAGAGCCCCCTCCCAAAATGAAGGGACTCTGTGACACTTATCTCAGCCGACACCATCTTGTGGTCTGAGAAAATTGACATCATTTGATTGCACCGGACCACCTTAATCCCATCAGAGACCAGGATGTAATCGATCCGGGATTTACAGCGGCCACTATCTGATATGTACGTATATCTTTCATCAGTGCTAACCATCAGTCCAACATCAGTAAAATGCAAGTCTTGAATAATTTGATTTAAAACATTGGAAGTAATATCAGTTCTAACCTCAGCAGAGCTCTCACGATCATTGACGGATCTAATGCAGTTAAAATCGCCAACAATAATAGTATCTTCACGACCAGGGATAAAAAACTTAAGGGACTCTAAAAAAGACAAACGTGCTTGTTTTTCTGCTGGAGCATACACATTAAAAATTCTCATCCTCTGGCCCAAAACCTCAAAAATTAAAACCATACAACGACCAGGTACTAAAATTTGGCAATTTAAAACTTTAATGTCCCTGTTTCGCAATAAAATCCCCACACCTTCATTTTTGTTTTCTGCACATGTGGACCAGAAGGACTGCCCACACTTCCACTCATTTGCATAAGGTGCTGACTTTATTGCACACTCCTGTAAACATATCACATCACTTCTAACATTCTCAAGAATATCAAAAATTGCAGCTCTCCTAATTTCAGACTCAATACTTCTTACATTAATAGTTGTTACAACCAAAGTCATAATAACTAGGAAAAGAAAACCAAATGCTTTAAAATCCATCTTAACTTAGAAATTAACATTTTGGCCTTCAACTTTCCTATGTAAACTTGCAAAACAATCAGGCGACCCTATGTTAGAGTCCCTGTCTATTTCATTATCACTACCAAGAACAAGGGCTTCCTGATCCTCAGACCAGCTCCCTGTCTTACACCTTTTATTCACAACCTGCACATCCTCATCTTCCTCCTCCTCTTCTTCCTTACTGCGAGAAACTCTCTGACCAGGTGTTAGAGATCTCTGAGATGACCCAACAACTTCCATTCCCTCCTCCTCCCCCACAATTGGGTTTGGACATTCAATATCATCCATAGCCTCTTCACTAGAAAGAACATCACCATACACTGTCTCAATTTTCTCCACCACTTTCACTTTTTTTGCTTTTTTCTTTTTCACCAAGGTAAATTCACCTCCCACACCTGTCTCCTCACCAGTCACAGCAGTGGAAACACCCTCCTCCCCTGACCTCTCCTGAGTGCTACTGTGCTCCACTATCACAGAACTTTCCTCAGCCACCTGTGCCACATTAACACTCACACTCTCACCAACTCCAGGAACAAACCTCCCTCCCCCTTTTTCTCTTTGTTCTCCTCTATTCCCAGCTGCATCAGCATAACTTCTCTTCTTTTTATACCACATATCACAGCCTCTTGCCAAATGTTCCTCACTTCCACAGATATCACATGTCTTCTTCTCTGTACAGATACTTGCTTCATGACCAGTTTTCCCACAATTTCTGCAACATTCTCCTTTCTCAGGGCAATAATCCTGCACATGGCCATAGGCATGGCACTTTCTACAATATTGCAACTGGCCTTCATAAAAGCAGAAACCTCTCTCTCCTCCGATAGAAAACACCTGTGGTATGCTCTTCCTTCCATCTTGCATTCCTTCATCTTTTTTAAATTTTACAATAAACTTTCTCTTACAATTAAAGTACCCAAACTTGTTCTTAAGTCTTCCTATAAATTTCACTTCCTCGCAATACCGGAACAAAAAGTTTGTAACCATTTCATCAGAAACCTTAGGATTATACATGTGGACAATTACTACCTTTGTTGTATTCATAAATAACGGTTCCACTTTAATCTTCTTCATTATAGCAGGCTCACTTTTCCTCTTCATTTCTTCAAGATCCATATAGACTCTCTGGCAAATCTCAGAACCACAAAAAGTAATATCATAAATTCCTTGCCTAGGAAAATCCTGTATAGCCAATACATTCCATACCTGTAGGTAATCAAGCTTGCGAAGAATCTCCAAAACGATTTGGTCAAGTCCGATCGTCCCCCGGTGCTCGCCAGGAACGTAGATCCGCACCAAGTCCTCAAGTCCACGCGCCTTCTCGCTCATTTTTGCAGGTAAAACCCACGATCGCAGCTCAGCAACAATCCAGGGCCCCCCGTAAAGAGGGCCCCGATCACCACTCCTTTCAACCCAAACCACGCACAGAAATCCACACGTGATCTTAGCCAAAAGGCCGAGAAGCGATAACCGTGAAAGGGGCGGGCCCAACAAGGTCCCCTTCATGGGCACTATCACTGCTTGCTGTCTGGGAGGCTGCCAGACAATTTTCCATGCACACTCTGGGCTGGGGGGCAGTCAACCACCAGTACACACAGCAGAACCTAAACCCATACCATTATTGCTAAGCAGCAAGACAGGGGCCCATTGCACTCCCACGGGGCCTTTTTAAATGCAATCCATAACCCGGATTTGCCAGGAACCCTTCTTACTCCTCCTACTTGCATGTGACACTGGGTTTAGGATCTGCATAGGAAACACACACACAAGCACACACCTACCTTTGTTGCCTGCAGATGCCTCCTTGGCTGTCCCCAAACGGTATCAAACCAACACCCACGGGAAGCTGTAAGCATAGAGGACATGCCTGCACCCCATTGGACTTACCTGTGTGGGTTAAATCCGGGTTATTTGACAACCTATGGCGGTGATGGTTCTGCTCAGGCAGAGCAGTGCTGATGCTCCTCATAAAGCTGTCGCTGCTGTGAAGGTTCTAGGTGACATCACAAATCCCTATGGTTACATACACAACAAAGCTGGGTTGTTGTTGTTTACACTCTGCAAGGCCTGTGGAAGTGAGTGACATCATAGCACTGTAGTTCTGAGGGTTCAAGATGGATGCAACAATCTCCTGTTGCTTCTATGAAGGCCGTAATAGACGACATCACCAAACAGCTCCATAGTCACATACACAGCAAAGGAGAGATGTTGTTTACACCTAGTGATGTCAGTGGTATTGAGTGACATCACAGCACAGTGCTAAGGCTCCTGGGCCTGGACACAGCAGCGGCTGCAATATCTCAACGGAGAATACGTTTATATCTATGTGTGTGTGTGCGCATATATATATATATATATATATATATATATATATATATATATTTCTCCGCCGAAATCACTTTTAAACCCATTTCCACCTTTTTTTCCCTTCTCTTCCTCTTACTTTTTTTTCACGTTTTTTTACGTTTTTCTCCTTTTCGCCTCTTTTCTGGGCGTATTATTCTTCTTTTTCTTCTTTTTTTTCGTCTAATGCATACCCCATCAGTGCAGCAATGCTTATTCAATACCGCCAGCAGATGGAGACACTGGGGGATAATTTTCTAAGGATTTATACTGATTTTTCCTGTCTGAATTTGTCGCACAGAAAGTTGCAGGCCAAATATGTGTGACATTTCTGCGACTTTAGCTTCTAGAGCATTTTTACAACATTATACATAGGTGCTGAATACATAAAAAGCGACTGTTCAGCGACAGACAAGTCGCATCGGCTGAAAGTAGGCCAGAATGTCAGTCCATGTTGGAGCAGGTTTAGATACAGTCTAAAGCATAGATCTCAAAGTCTGTGCACAGAATTTAGCAAGGGCCTCGCACCTTCTGATGCATCAGGTAGGTGCACAATAGCATAGCCTAACCCTCTGTACTTTGGTCTATATTGATGCGGGACATAGACAGCCAGCTGATGACCAATCCATTAGTGCAATGGATGGCTGGAAGCATTTGTCTTTGCCTTTGCAATACCACAGAAGCAATGCATGGTCAATGTACAGCAATGACACACCTGTGTGAACAGCCAGGAGACCCCCCCCCCCCCCCCCATGTTATGTTACATAGTTACATAGTTAGTACGGTCGAAAAAAGACATATGTCCATCACGTTCAACCAGGGAATTAAGGGGTAGGGGTGTGGCGCGATATTGGGGAAGGGATGAGATTTTATATTTCTTCATAAGCATTAATCTTATTTTGTCAATTAGGAACATTCAGCACCCACCCGCTATCAAGGCAGCTGCCTATCATGTCATGCCCTACCTGCACAGGTGTGCTGGCTACTCAAATGATCCAATTAAGGAGGCCATTTAGTCAGCAGCAGCAGAAGTCCTGTGCCTGGACGCTCCAACAGGGGCCAGACACAAGCAGAAGCAGAAGCAGCAGAAGCAGCAGCAGCACCACCTTTTGTTTTTTGGCTGCAGCAGCAGCAAGGCCCACAGGGCTGGCTAGCTGGCTAGCCAGCAAGCAGGTAGCAATGAAAGTAGGAATCTTTCTTTTTAACCCTGTAAGGGGGTGGTGCACTGTACCCGAAGATACTGCCATATCGGGTCAATGCATAGGGCGACGGAAGCAAGCTTCGAAATCGGCCCCCGTTCTCAAAAATCCATTTAATATATGGTCCCCAGATAGGGGACGTATCAGATATTAAACTGATAAGAACAGATACTACACTTGATCTTAGCCAAAAGGCCGAGAAGCGATAACCGTGAAAGGGGCGGGCCCAACAAGGTCCCCTTCATGGGCACTATCACTGCTTGCTGTCAGGGAGGCTGCCAGACAATTTTCCATGCACACTCTGGGCTGGGGGGCAGTCAACCACCAGTACACACAGCAGAACCTAAACCCATACCATTATTGCTAAGCAGCAAGACAGGGGCCCATTGCACTCCCACGGGGCCTTTTTAAATGCAATCCATAACCCGGATTTGCCAGGAACCCTTCTTACTCCTCCTACTTGCATGTGACACTGGGCTTAGGATCTGCATAGGAAACACACACACAAGCACACACCTACCTTTGTTGCCTGCAGATGCCTCCTTGGCTGTCCCCAAACGGTATCAAACCAACACCCACGGGAAGCTGTAAGCATAGAGGACATGCCTGCACCCCATTGGACTTACCTGTGTGGGTTAAATCCGGGTTATTTGACAACCTATGGCGGTGATGGTTCTGCTCAGGCAGAGCAGTGCTGATGCTCCTCATAAAGCTGTCGCTGCTGTGAAGGTTCTAGGTGACATCACAAATCCCTTTGGTTACATACACAACAAAGCTGGGTTGTTGTTGTTTACACTCTGCAAGGCCTGTGGAAGTGAGTGACATCATAGCACTGTAGTTCTGAGGGTTCAAGATGGATGCAACAATCTCCTGTTGCTTCTATGAAGGCCGTAATAGACGACATCACCAAACAGCTCCATAGTCACATACACAGCAAAGGAGAGATGTTGTTTACACCTAGTGATGTCAGTGGTATTGAGTGACATCACAGCACAGTGCTAAGGCTCCTGGGCCTGGACACAGCAGCGGCTGCAATATCTCAACGGAGAATACGTTTATATCTATGTGTGTGTGTGCGCATATATATATATATATATATATATATATATATATATATATATATTTCTCCGCCGAAATCACTTTTAAACCCATTTCCACCTTTTTTTCCCTTCTCTTCCTCTTACTTTTTTTTCACGTTTTTTTACGTTTTTCTCCTTTTCGCCTCTTTTCTGGGCGTATTATTCTTCTTTTTCTTCTTTTTTTTCGTCTAATGCATACCCCATCAGTGCAGCAATGCTTATTCAATACCGCCAGCAGATGGAGACACTGGGGGATAATTTTCTAAGGATTTATACTGATTTTTCCTGTCTGAATTTGTCGCACAGAAAGTTGCAGGCCAAATATGTGTGACATTTCTGCGACTTTAGCTTCTAGAGCATTTTTACAACATTATACATAGGTGCTGAATACATAAAAAGCGACTGTTCAGCGACAGACAAGTCGCATCGGCTGAAAGTAGGCCAGAATGTCAGTCCATGTTGGAGCAGGTTTAGATACAGTCTAAAGCATAGATCTCAAAGTCTGTGCACAGAATTTAGCAAGGGCCTCGCACCTTCTGATGCATCAGGTAGGTGCACAATAGCATAGCCTAACCCTCTGTACTTTGGTCTATATTGATGCGGGACATAGACAGCCAGCTGATGACCAATCCATTAGTGCAATGGATGGCTGGAAGCATTTGTCTTTGCCTTTGCAATACCACAGAAGCAATGCATGGTCAATGTACAGCAATGACACACCTGTGTGAACAGCCAGGAAACCCCCCCCCCCCCCCCCCATGTTATGTTACATAGTTACATAGTTAGTACGGTCGAAAAAAGACATATGTCCATCATGTTCAACCAGGGAATTAAGGGGTAGGGGTGTGGCGCGATATTGGGGAAGGGATGAGATTTTATATTTCTTCATAAGCATTAATCTTATTTTGTCAATTAGGAACATTCAGCACCCACCCGCTATCAAGGCAGCTGCCTATCATGTCATGCCCTACCTGCACAGGTGTGCTGGCTACTCAAATGATCCAATTAAGGAGGCCATTTAGTCAGCAGCAGCAGAAGTCCTGTGCCTGGACGCTCCAACAGGGGCCAGACACAAGCAGAAGCAGAAGCAGCAGAAGCAGCAGCAGCACCACCTTTTGTTTTTTGGCTGCAGCAGCAGCAAGGCCCACAGGGCTGGCTAGCTGGCTAGCCAGCAAGCAGGTAGCAATGAAAGTAGGAATCTTTCTTTTTAACCCTGTAAGGGGGTGGTGCACTGTACCCGAAGATACTGCCATATCGGGTCAATGCATAGGGCGACGGAAGCAAGCTTCGAAATCGGCCCCCGTTCTCAAAAATCCATTTAATATATGGTCCCCAGATAGGGGACGTATCAGATATTAAACTGATAAGAACAGATACTACACTTGATCTTAGCCAAAAGGCCGAGAAGCGATAACCGTGAAAGGGGCGGGCCCAACAAGGTCCCCTTCATGGGCACTATCACTGCTTGCTGTCAGGGAGGCTGCCAGACAATTTTCCATGCACACTCTGGGCTGGGGGGCAGTCAACCACCAGTACACACAGCAGAACCTAAACCCATACCATTATTGCTAAGCAGCAAGACAGGGGCCCATTGCACTCCCACGGGGCCTTTTTAAATGCAATCCATAACCCGGATTTGCCAGGAACCCTTCTTACTCCTCCTACTTGCATGTGACACTGGGCTTAGGATCTGCATAGGAAACACACACACAAGCACACACCTACCTTTGTTGCCTGCAGATGCCTCCTTGGCTGTCCCCAAACGGTATCAAACCAACACCCACGGGAAGCTGTAAGCATAGAGGACATGCCTGCACCCCATTGGACTTACCTGTGTGGGTTAAATCCGGGTTATTTGACAACCTATGGCGGTGATGGTTCTGCTCAGGCAGAGCAGTGCTGATGCTCCTCATAAAGCTGTCGCTGCTGTGAAGGTTCTAGGTGACATCACAAATCCCTTTGGTTACATACACAACAAAGCTGGGTTGTTGTTGTTTACACTCTGCAAGGCCTGTGGAAGTGAGTGACATCATAGCACTGTAGTTCTGAGGGTTCAAGATGGATGCAACAATCTCCTGTTGCTTCTATGAAGGCCGTAATAGACGACATCACCAAACAGCTCCATAGTCACATACACAGCAAAGGAGAGATGTTGTTTACACCTAGTGATGTCAGTGGTATTGAGTGACATCACAGCACAGTGCTAAGGCTCCTGGGCCTGGACACAGCAGCGGTTGCAATATCTCAACGGAGAATACATTTATATCTATGTGTGTGTGTGCGCATATATATATATATATATATATATATATATATATATATATATATATATATCTCCGCCGAAATCACTTTTAAACCCATTTCCACCTTTTTTTCCCTTCTCTTCCTCTTACTTTTTTTTCACGTTTTTTTACGTTTTTCTCCTTTTCGCCTCTTTTCTGGGCGTATTATTCTTCTTTTTCTTCTTTTTTTTCGTCTAATGCATACCCCATCAGTGCAGCAATGCTTATTCAATACCGCCAGCAGATGGAGACACTGGGGGATAATTTTCTAAGGATTTATACTGATTTTTCCTGTCTGAATTTGTCGCACAGAAAGTTGCAGGCCAAATATGTGTGACATTTCTGCGACTTTAGCTTCTAGAGCATTTTTACAACATTATACATAGGTGCTGAATACATAAAAAGCGACTGTTCAGCGACAGACAAGTCGCATCGGCTGAAAGTAGGCCAGAATGTCAGTCCATGTTGGAGCAGGTTTAGATACAGTCTAAAGCATAGATCTCAAAGTCTGTGCACAGAATTTAGCAAGGGCCTCGCACCTTCTGATGCATCAGGTAGGTGCACAATAGCATAGCCTAACCCTCTGTACTTTGGTCTATATTGATGCGGGACATAGACAGCCAGCTGATGACCAATCCATTAGTGCAATGGATGGCTGGAAGCATTTGTCTTTGCCTTTGCAATACCACAGAAGCAATGCATGGTCAATGTACAGCAATGACACACCTGTGTGAACAGCCAGGAGACCCCCCCCCCATGTTATGTTACATAGTTACATAGTTAGTACGGTCGAAAAAAGACATATGTCCATCACGTTCAACCAGGGAATTAAGGGGTAGGGGTGTGGCGCGATATTGGGGAAGGGATGAGATTTTATATTTCTTCATAAGCATTAATCTTATTTTGTCAATTAGGAACATTCAGCACCCACCCGCTATCAAGGCAGCTGCCTATCATGTCATGCCCTACCTGCACAGGTGTGCTGGCTACTCAAATGATCCAATTAAGGAGGCCATTTAGTCAGCAGCAGCAGAAGTCCTGTGCCTGGACGCTCCAACAGGGGCCAGACACAAGCAGAAGCAGAAGCAGCAGAAGCAGCAGCAGCACCACCTTTTGTTTTTTGGCTGCAGCAGCAGCAAGGCCCACAGGGCTGGCTAGCTGGCTAGCCAGCAAGCAGGTAGCAATGAAAGTAGGAATCTTTCTTTTTAACCCTGTAAGGGGGTGGTGCACTGTACCCGAAGATACTGCCATATCGGGTCAATGCATAGGGCGACGGAAGCAAGCTTCGAAATCGGCCCCCGTTCTCAAAAATCCATTTAATATATGGTCCCCAGATAGGGGACGTATCAGATATTAAACTGATAAGAACAGATACTACACTTGATCTTAGCCAAAAGGCCGAGAAGCGATAACCGTGAAAGGGGCGGGCCCAACAAGGTCCCCTTCATGGGCACTATCACTGCTTGCTGTCAGGGAGGCTGCCAGACAATTTTCCATGCACACTCTGGGCTGGGGGGCAGTCAACCACCAGTACACACAGCAGAACCTAAACCCATACCATTATTGCTAAGCAGCAAGACAGGGGCCCATTGCACTCCCACGGGGCCTTTTTAAATGCAATCCATAACCCGGATTTGCCAGGAACCCTTCTTACTCCTCCTACTTGCATGTGACACTGGGCTTAGGATCTGCATAGGAAACACACACACAAGCACACACCTACCTTTGTTGCCTGCAGATGCCTCCTTGGCTGTCCCCAAACGGTATCAAACCAACACCCACGGGAAGCTGTAAGCATAGAGGACATGCCTGCACCCCATTGGACTTACCTGTGTGGGTTAAATCCGGGTTATTTGACAACCTATGGCGGTGATGGTTCTGCTCAGGCAGAGCAGTGCTGATGCTCCTCATAAAGCTGTCGCTGCTGTGAAGGTTCTAGGTGACATCACAAATCCCTTTGGTTACATACACAACAAAGCTGGGTTGTTGTTGTTTACACTCTGCAAGGCCTGTGGAAGTGAGTGACATCATAGCACTGTAGTTCTGAGGGTTCAAGATGGATGCAACAATCTCCTGTTGCTTCTATGAAGGCCGTAATAGACGACATCACCAAACAGCTCCATAGTCACATACACAGCAAAGGAGAGATGTTGTTTACACCTAGTGATGTCAGTGGTATTGAGTGACATCACAGCACAGTGCTAAGGCTCCTGGGCCTGGACACAGCAGCGACTGCAATATCTCAACGGAGAATACGTTTATATCTATGTGTGTGTGTGCGCATATATATATATATATATATATATATATATATATATATATATATATATTTCTCCGCCGAAATCACTTTTAAACCCATTTCCACCTTTTTTTCCCTTCTCTTCCTCTTACTTTTTTTTCAAGTTTTTTTACGTTTTTCTCCTTTTCGCCTCTTTTCTGGGCGTATTATTCTTCTTTTTCTTCTTTTTTTTCGTCTAATGCATACCCCATCAGTGCAGCAATGCTTATTCAATACCGCCAGCAGATGGAGACACTGGGGGATAATTTTCTAAGGATTTATACTGATTTTTCCTGTCTGAATTTGTCGCACAGAAAGTTGCAGGCCAAATATGTGTGACATTTCTGCGACTTTAGCTTCTAGAGCATTTTTACAACATTATACATAGGTGCTGAATACATAAAAAGCGACTGTTCAGCGACAGACAAGTCGCATCGGCTGAAAGTAGGCCAGAATGTCAGTCCATGTTGGAGCAGGTTTAGATACAGTCTAAAGCATAGATCTCAAAGTCTGTGCACAGAATTTAGCAAGGGCCTCGCACCTTCTGATGCATCAGGTAGGTGCACAATAGCATAGCCTAACCCTCTGTACTTTGGTCTATATTGATGCGGGACATAGACAGCCAGCTGATGACCAATCCATTAGTGCAATGGATGGCTGGAAGCATTTGTCTTTGCCTTTGCAATACCACAGAAGCAATGCATGGTCAATGTACAGCAATGACACACCTGTGTGAACAGCCAGGAGACCCCCCCCCCCCCCCATGTTATGTTACATAGTTACATAGTTAGTACGGTCGAAAAAAGACATATGTCCATCACGTTCAACCAGGGAATTAAGGGGTAGGGGTGTGGCGCGATATTGGGGAAGGGATGAGATTTTATATTTCTTCATAAGCATTAATCTTATTTTGTCAATTAGGAACATTCAGCACCCACCCGCTATCAAGGCAGCTGCCTATCATGTCATGCCCTACCTGCACAGGTGTGCTGGCTACTCAAATGATCCAATTAAGGAGGCCATTTAGTCAGCAGCAGCAGAAGTCCTGTGCCTGGACGCTCCAACAGGGGCCAGACACAAGCAGAAGCAGAAGCAGCAGAAGCAGCAGCAGCACCACCTTTTGTTTTTTGGCTGCAGCAGCAGCAAGGCCCACAGGGCTGGCTAGCTGGCTAGCCAGCAAGCAGGTAGCAATGAAAGTAGGAATCTTTCTTTTTAACCCTGTAAGGGGGTGGTGCACTGTACCCGAAGATACTGCCATATCGGGTCAATGCATAGGGCGACGGAAGCAAGCTTCGAAATCGGCCCCCGTTCTCAAAAATCCATTTAATATATGGTCCCCAGATAGGGGACGTATCAGATATTAAACTGATAAGAACAGATTTTTTTACTTTTAGATATAATATTCTTAGACTAAAAGACCTTACGCAGTCCAGATTACACTTAGTCTGCTAAAAGCATATTCCACAGATGTAGATTCCAAAGACTTTTAGCCACTTTGTGACCTAATCTTTTTTTATCCAATAAATAGAAAACATACATCTCACTAAGAGCTAGGCGAACACAATCTTTAGAGGTAATAGTGTCTCTTTTAAAAAGAAGAATATTCCTCGTCTTCCATAGTGCAATTTTAATACAATTTATACTAATCCACAAAACCCGAGACTTCTCCACAGATAAAACATTATAAAATCCATATAAAATAACTTCATGATTTAAAAAATTAAGATCAGAAATGAATTTTAGTAAGGGTCCTATCAAATGCCATATCTCTTGGGCGTAAAAACAGTTCCAAAAAATGTGTAAAACTGTTTCCTCACTAGGACACCCCATTCTCGGGCACTTTGCACTACGACACAATCCTCTTCTGTGTTGGAATTCTCTGGTAGGCAAACATTGATGTGCTATCTGCCAGGCCAGATCTTTTAAGTCATTAGATAAGAATCCCATATTCACCATCCTCCAAACTCTTAGAGATTTCTCAGTGGAATAATTAGATATTAAGCAAATCTGTTCTATCTTCCTGATTTCAGGAACTAATTTTCGTGCATTACTACAAATTTCTTGACTAAAATTAGCAATGCCATAAATACGAATAATCTTTTCTAAAACCACATAGTGCGCTGGGGGAATAAATAAGATTGGGGACGTTAAAGGTAAGGTTATCCACTTTCTTTTTCTAAAAATGTGACCTGCAGCATATTTTAAAAAATAAGACCAATAACAGTTTCTTTGCAAGCCATTAAAACACATAGAAAAAAAGTGAATATATAAAAACCTTTTTAAATCAGGCACATCCTTACCCCCCAATTTCTTTGTCTTCATCATTACATCTCTCCTGAGTTTATCCATTTTAGACCCCCATAAAAAATGAAAGCAAATCTTGTTTAAAAACTTTAAGGTGCGTTCACTCGGTGGGAAAACCAAGCTTAAATATAGCATGATAGGTAGCAACAAAGCTTTCATTATCAGTACTTTTCCTTCTATTGTTAATTTCCTCATTTTCCAAAAACTTATTTTCTTTTGCACTTTCTCTTTGACGATGGACCAGCTTTCCTCTCCATTATTTTCATTGTCAAAGATGACACCCAAGATTTTGATTTTATCATATTGCACATTCACCTCCGTATTGCCCCAATTCCCTATTGCAAAGCAATCACATTTATTTTTATTTAATTTGAAGCCAGAGCCCTCACAAAAAAATTCTGTCTGTCTGATAGCACGTTTCAGGGATGGTTCATCTGAACATAGAATATTAACATCATCCATGTATGCTATCGTCTTTACGCTCTGTCCTCCACTTCCAGGGATTGGCACTCCTCTAATGAGCTTATCTTTTCTCAAAACATTCAACAGAGGTTCTATTGCACATATGAAAAGAATGGGTGATAGGGGGCACCCCTGTTTCACCCCAGACTGTAAACATACCTCTTGGGATAAAAAACCGTTAATTAAAATACGACTAAAACAGTTTTTATATAAAAGTGCAATTTTTCCAACAATAAAATCAGGAAAATTCATTTTCTTTAAAACCAACCATAAAAAATCATGAGAAACACGGTCATAAGCCTTTTGAAAATCCAAGGATAAAATTGCCAATTTCTGATCACATTGTTTCTGATACCATAAAACATCTTTTACAAGGTTTAGATGATCACTTATTTTCCTTCCAGGTACTCCGCATACTTGGTCACTGTGTATAACCTTAGCAATTACCTGCTTGAGCCTATTTGCTAAAATTTTTGCTAAAACCTTATAGTCTGTATTTAGCAGGGTAATAGGCCTCCAATTTTCTAATTTAGAGATGTCTCCTTTTTTAAAAATCAGAGTAACAACACCATCTCTCCAGGACGCAGGTAAAATCTCAGATTTAAAAGCACAGTTAAAAATACCTAAAAGATCATCTTTTAAAATGGACCAAAAACACAAATAAAATTCAACTGGCAACCCATCCGAACCAGGTGTTTTACCATTTAAAAAACTCTTAAAAATGCTTAAAAGTTCAGGTAAAAAGATTTCATCACAAAGGCTGTCTTGGTCAGTTTTGTCAAGTTTTGAATCCAAGGTATCTAAAACATCATTAGTAAAGGAAATATCAATATCTTTTTTATTAAAAAGCTCCTGATAAAATACTTGTGCGTCTCGCAACATCTCTTCATTAGTTATCTTCCCTTCTATTACAGATATCATTTCTTTCTTTCCCACCACCTTCTTAAAAAAGAATCTCGAACACTTTTCATCATTCTCCAGACATTGCACCTTGCTGTTAAAAATCATTTCTTTTCCTTTTTGACTAATGGCATTTTTTATTTCATTCTTTGTCTGAGCAATAACATCATCCATCTCAAGCCCGGCTTGCTTTAGTTTATAATATGTTTGGATTTTAGTGTTTAACATTTTAAACCATAACTTTTTCTCCTTAGCCTTTTGGATGCCCACACGGATAAAAAACAGTTTAGTCCACTTTTTAACATCCTCCCACCAATCCAAAATATTTTTATATTGGGATTGACGCAATCTCCATTTGTTATAAGCAGCAATAAAATCATTTTTTGTTTTCATGTCCTCTAATAAAGTAGTGTTGAGCTTCCAAACGCCTCTGCCTTTCTCTAGGCCAGGTAAAGTGACATGTGCATATAATAACTTATGATCAGAGAAAATATTTGATAAAAGAGAAACATCAACTAGATTAAAACTTTCCGATAAAAAAATAAAATCAATCCTGGATTTGCAGACATTATTTTCCCATGTGTAACCAGGGTCGTCTGGGTATTTTCTCCTCCAGACATCGGTAAAGTTAAAATCCTCAGTCATACTCTTAATCTGTTTCTCTGTTTTATCCACTCTGACATGCAAACTTCCACTCTCACGATGATCACCACTCATACAACAATTAAAATCTCCAGCCATTAAAATAGGTGTTGAACCTGGGATAAAAGCCTGAATATCATTAATCAAGTCGGCTCTCTCATTTTTTTCAGGAGAAGCATAGATGTTAAAAAGCTTAATCTCCGAGCCATTGTACTTAATATTAACTAATAGCGCTCTACCAGGTATAATTTCTAAGAAGGACAAAACTTGTACATCTGAACCTCTAAACAAGATCCCAACACCTGAAGATCTGTTCATATTGTCACCCGACCAGACCGATGGTCCCAAAGTCCAGCCACGACAAAGGTCCTCATAATTTGGACTATGTTCAATTCCACATTCTTGTAAAAAGAACAGAGAACAGTCCAAGGTCTCTAAAAAACTAAACAAAGCAGCCCTTCTCGTAGGGCTCTTTAGACCTCTCACATTAAGAGAGGAGCACTTTAAGGAAGCTATTCGCTACTGGAGTTTGAGTCCGATATGAAACCCACAGGTGACTCCGGGCTTTCGAACTCTTTGATATTTTTTGGATCGGACGCTGATCTTATAGAAGGCCTCCATGCATGTTGACTGTCCTCACATCCGTCTGAGCTTTTTTTGACAGGCCGTTTAATGCCAAGTTGTGGCTCATCTCCGAGTTCCTTCTTCCGCTTGATCTCCTTCACGCCAACCTCCATGGCTTCACTGCTCACTAGTGACCCTCCTCCGCCAGAACCCTCCACAGAAGGTCTCCCCTCTGTCTCAGGCACAGCAGCAGAAAGGTCCATAAGCTCCGCCACGACATCAGAAGTTACAGCCGGCTTTTCTGAAGGCGCCTCAGACCGCTGGGGTGCTTTCGCAGGTGGTACTTCAGCTTGCACTACACCCACTCTCCCCGCTACACGGTCAGCCCACGATCTAGCTACACTGGAACGGAGACTGCAATCTTTAAAGGCATGGCCTTCTTCACCACAAATGTTGCAGACGATTTTAGCACAGTCCTTAGAAACATGGCCTTCTTGATTGCACCGACCACAGCGAACTGTAGTGTCCGTGCAAACTTCCATAGTATGTCCGAATTTCTTACATTTCCTACAAAAAGTAGGCATCTCGGGATAAAACAAATAGCCCTTATCCCGACCGATAGAAAAGTTGGAGGGTGGATGACACAACCCTCCAATGCCAGTAGCATCCTCCTTCATTTTCACAAAAAACTTATGTTTCCCCGTCCATAGGTCTTCTGAATTCATCACCTTATGGGAATACTTAACAGAACTGCAGTATTTCCCCAAAAAGAGCTCAATATGGGACACAGTCACAAAGGGATTGTGCATACACACAACTAGAGGAATATCGCCTCCAGTATACAACACTGTGACCGTGATCCCATCAAGCTCAGCAAGGTCTTGATTGCTTTTCAGCTTCTCAAAAAGATTCTGGCATGCATAAACAGAGTCCAGAGTTAGGATGAAGCTGCCCTTCCGAGGATCTCTGAGACAGACGATGTTCTCTTTCTTCACCCCAAGAAGCTTGTAGAGAGTTTCTTTCACAAAATAAGAAAGTTGGACGAGTTCTTGTTTGTCTTCATCAACATCAAAGCGAAAGGAAAAACGAATCCGCGTTTCACCGGATGTAAGGTAACGGATGCGAACACCCATCTTGTCGATCGCCTTTTCGGTTCCTCGTAGCAGCCCCCCTTGGAAAAGGTAGGACAAACTCCCAGGATCCTCCTGACCAGACACTTGATCTAGCCAAAAGGCCGAGAAGCGATAACCGTGAAAGGGGCGGGCCCAACAAGGTCCCCTTCATGGGCACTATCACTGCTTGCTGTCAGGGAGGCTGCCAGACAATTTTCCATGCACACTCTGGGCTGGGGGGCAGTCAACCACCAGTACACACAGCAGAACCTAAACCCATACCATTATTGCTAAGCAGCAAGACAGGGGCCCATTGCACTCCCACGGGGCCTTTTTAAATGCAATCCATAACCCGGATTTGCCAGGAACCCTTCTTACTCCTCCTACTTGCATGTGACACTGGGCTTAGGATCTGCATAGGAAACACACACACAAGCACACACCTACCTTTGTTGCCTGCAGATGCCTCCTTGGCTGTCCCCAAACGGTATCAAACCAACACCCACGGGAAGCTGTAAGCATAGAGGACATGCCTGCACCCCATTGGACTTACCTGTGTGGGTTAAATCCGGGTTATTTGACAACCTATGGCGGTGATGGTTCTGCTCAGGCAGAGCAGTGCTGATGCTCCTCATAAAGCTGTCGCTGCTGTGAAGGTTCTAGGTGACATCACAAATCCCTTTGGTTACATACACAACAAAGCTGGGTTGTTGTTGTTTACACTCTGCAAGGCCTGTGGAAGTGAGTGACATCATAGCACTGTAGTTCTGAGGGTTCAAGATGGATGCAACAATCTCCTGTTGCTTCTATGAAGGCCGTAATAGACGACATCACCAAACAGCTCCATAGTCACATACACAGCAAAGGAGAGATGTTGTTTACACCTAGTGATGTCAGTGGTATTGAGTGACATCACAGCACAGTGCTAAGGCTCCTGGGCCTGGACACAGCAGCGGCTGCAATATCTCAACGGAGAATACGTTTATATCTATGTGTGTGTGTGCGCATATATATATATATATATATATATATATATATATATATATTCTCCGCCGAAATCACTTTTAAACCCATTTCCACCTTTTTTTCCCTTCTCTTCCTCTTACTTTTTTTTCACGTTTTTTTACGTTTTTCTCCTTTTCGCCTCTTTTCTGGGCGTATTATTCTTCTTTTTCTTCTTTTTTTTCGTCTAATGCATACCCCATCAGTGCAGCAATGCTTATTCAATACCGCCAGCAGATGGAGACACTGGGGGATAATTTTCTAAGGATTTAAACTGATTTTTCCTGTCTGAATTTGTCGCACAGAAAGTTGCAGGCCAAATATGTGTGACATTTCTGCGACTTTAGCTTCTAGAGCATTTTTACAACATTATACATAGGTGCTGAATACATAAAAAGCGACTGTTCAGCGACAGACAAGTCGCATCGGCTGAAAGTAGGCCAGAATGTCAGTCCATGTTGGAGCAGGTTTAGATACAGTCTAAAGCATAGATCTCAAAGTCTGTGCACAGAATTTAGCAAGGGCCTCGCACCTTCTGATGCATCAGGTAGGTGCACAATAGCATAGCCTAACCCTCTGTACTTTGGTCTATATTGATGCGGGACATAGACAGCCAGCTGATGACCAATCCATTAGTGCAATGGATGGCTGGAAGCATTTGTCTTTGCCTTTGCAATACCACAGAAGCAATGCATGGTCAATGTACAGCAATGACACACCTGTGTGAACAGCCAGGAGACCCCCCCCCCCCCCCCCCATGTTATGTTACATAGTTACATAGTTAGTACGGTCGAAAAAAGACATATGTCCATCACGTTCAACCAGGGAATTAAGGGGTAGGGGTGTGGCGCGATATTGGGGAAGGGATGAGATTTTATATTTCTTCATAAGCATTAATCTTATTTTGTCAATTAGGAACATTCAGCACCCACCCGCTATCAAGGCAGCTGCCTATCATGTCATGCCCTACCTGCACAGGTGTGCTGGCTACTCAAATGATCCAATTAAGGAGGCCATTTAGTCAGCAGCAGCAGAAGTCCTGTGCCTGGACGCTCCAACAGGGGCCAGACACAAGCAGAAGCAGAAGCAGCAGAAGCAGCAGCACCACCTTTTGTTTTTTGGCTGCAGCAGCAGCAAGGCCCACAGGGCTGGCTAGCTGGCTAGCCAGCAAGCAGGTAGCAATGAAAGTAGGAATCTTTCTTTTTAACCCTGTAAGGGGGTGGTGCACTGTACCCGAAGATACTGCCATATCGGGTCAATGCATAGGGCGACGGAAGCAAGCTTCGAAATCGGCCCCCGTTCTCAAAAATCCATTTAATATATGGTCCCCAGATAGGGGACGTATCAGATATTAAACTGATAAGAACAGATACTACACTTGATCTTAGCCAAAAGGCCGAGAAGCGATAACCGTGAAAGGGGCGGGCCCAACAAGGTCCCCTTCATGGGCACTATCACTGCTTGCTGTCAGGGAGGCTGCCAGACAATTTTCCATGCACACTCTGGGCTGGGGGGCAGTCAACCACCAGTACACACAGCAGAACCTAAACCCATACCATTATTGCTAAGCAGCAAGACAGGGGCCCATTGCACTCCCACGGGGCCTTTTTAAATGCAATCCATAACCCGGATTTGCCAGGAACCCTTCTTACTCCTCCTACTTGCATGTGACACTGGGCTTAGGATCTGCATAGGAAACACACACACAAGCACACACCTACCTTTGTTGCCTGCAGATGCCTCCTTGGCTGTCCCCAAACGGTATCAAACCAACACCCACGGGAAGCTGTAAGCATAGAGGACATGCCTGCACCCCATTGGACTTACCTGTGTGGGTTAAATCCGGGTTATTTGACAACCTATGGCGGTGATGGTTCTGCTCAGGCAGAGCAGTGCTGATGCTCCTCATAAAGCTGTCGCTGCTGTGAAGGTTCTAGGTGACATCACAAATCCCTTTGGTTACATACACAACAAAGCTGGGTTGTTGTTGTTTACACTCTGCAAGGCCTGTGGAAGTGAGTGACATCATAGCACTGTAGTTCTGAGGGTTCAAGATGGATGCAACAATCTCCTGTTGCTTCTATGAAGGCCGTAATAGACGACATCACCAAACAGCTCCATAGTCACATACACAGCAAAGGAGAGATGTTGTTTACACCTAGTGATGTCAGTGGTATTGAGTGACATCACAGCACAGTGCTAAGGCTCCTGGGCCTGGACACAGCAGCGGCTGCAATATCTCAACGGAGAATACGTTTATATCTATGTGTGTGTGTGCGCATATATATATATATATATATATATATATATATATATATATATATATATATATATTTCTCCGCCGAAATCACTTTTAAACCCATTTCCACCTTTTTTTCCCTTCTCTTCCTCTTACTTTTTTTTCACGTTTTTTTACGTTTTTCTCCTTTTCGCCTCTTTTCTGGGCGTATTATTCTTCTTTTTCTTCTTTTTTTTCGTCTAATGCATACCCCATCAGTGCAGCAATGCTTATTCAATACCGCCAGCAGATGGAGACACTGGGGGATAATTTTCTAAGGATTTATACTGATTTTTCCTGTCTGAATTTGTCGCACAGAAAGTTGCAGGCCAAATATGTGTGACATTTCTGCGACTTTAGCTTCTAGAGCATTTTTACAACATTATACATAGGTGCTGAATACATAAAAAGCGACTGTTCAGCGACAGACAAGTCGCATCGGCTGAAAGTAGGCCAGAATGTCAGTCCATGTTGGAGCAGGTTTAGATACAGTCTAAAGCATAGATCTCAAAGTCTGTGCACAGAATTTAGCAAGGGCCTCGCACCTTCTGATGCATCAGGTAGGTGCACAATAGCATAGCCTAACCCTCTGTACTTTGGTCTATATTGATGCGGGACATAGACAGCCAGCTGATGACCAATCCATTAGTGCAATGGATGGCTGGAAGCATTTGTCTTTGCCTTTGCAATACCACAGAAGCAATGCATGGTCAATGTACAGCAATGACACACCTGTGTGAACAGCCAGGAGACCCCCCCCCCCCCCCCATGTTATGTTACATAGTTACATAGTTAGTACGGTCGAAAAAAGACATATGTCCATCACGTTCAACCAGGGAATTAAGGGGTAGGGGTGTGGCGCGATATTGGGGAAGGGATGAGATTTTATATTTCTTCATAAGCATTAATCTTATTTTGTCAATTAGGAACATTCAGCACCCACCCGCTATCAAGGCAGCTGCCTATCATGTCATGCCCTACCTGCACAGGTGTGCTGGCTACTCAAATGATCCAATTAAGGAGGCCATTTAGTCAGCAGCAGCAGAAGTCCTGTGCCTGGACGCTCCAACAGGGGCCAGACACAAGCAGAAGCAGAAGCAGCAGAAGCAGCAGCAGCACCACCTTTTGTTTTTTGGCTGCAGCAGCAGCAAGGCCCACAGGGCTGGCTAGCTGGCTAGCCAGCAAGCAGGTAGCAATGAAAGTAGGAATCTTTCTTTTTAACCCTGTAAGGGGGTGGTGCACTGTACCCGAAGATACTGCCATATCGGGTCAATGCATAGGGCGACGGAAGCAAGCTTCGAAATCGGCCCCCGTTCTCAAAAATCCATTTAATATATGGTCCCCAGATAGGGGACGTATCAGATATTAAACTGATAAGAACAGATACTACACTTGATCTTAGCCAAAAGGCCGAGAAGCGATAACCGTGAAAGGGGCGGGCCCAACAAGGTCCCCTTCATGGGCACTATCACTGCTTGCTGTCAGGGAGGCTGCCAGACAATTTTCCATGCACACTCTGGGCTGGGGGGCAGTCAACCACCAGTACACACAGCAGAACCTAAACCCATACCATTATTGCTAAGCAGCAAGACAGGGGCCCATTGCACTCCCACGGGGCCTTTTTAAATGCAATCCATAACCCGGATTTGCCAGGAACCCTTCTTACTCCTCCTACTTGCATGTGACACTGGGCTTAGGATCTGCATAGGAAACACACACACAAGCACACACCTACCTTTGTTGCCTGCAGATGCCTCCTTGGCTGTCCCCAAACGGTATCAAACCAACACCCACGGGAAGCTGTAAGCATAGAGGACATGCCTGCACCCCATTGGACTTACCTGTGTGGGTTAAATCCGGGTTATTTGACAACCTATGGCGGTGATGGTTCTGCTCAGGCAGAGCAGTGCTGATGCTCCTCATAAAGCTGTCGCTGCTGTGAAGGTTCTAGGTGACATCACAAATCCCTTTGGTTACATACACAACAAAGCTGGGTTGTTGTTGTTTACACTCTGCAAGGCCTGTGGAAGTGAGTGACATCATAGCACTGTAGTTCTGAGGGTTCAAGATGGATGCAACAATCTCCTGTTGCTTCTATGAAGGCCGTAATAGACGACATCACCAAACAGCTCCATAGTCACATACACAGCAAAGGAGAGATGTTGTTTACACCTAGTGATGTCAGTGGTATTGAGTGACATCACAGCACAGTGCTAAGGCTCCTGGGCCTGGACACAGCAGCGGCTGCAATATCTCAACGGAGAATACGTTTATATCTATGTGTGTGTGTGCGCATATATATATATATATATATATATATATATATATATATATATATTTCTCCGCCGAAATCACTTTTAAACCCATTTCCACCTTTTTTTCCCTTCTCTTCCTCTTACTTTTTTTTCACGTTTTTTTACGTTTTTCTCCTTTTCGCCTCTTTTCTGGGCGTATTATTCTTCTTTTTCTTCTTTTTTTTCGTCTAATGCATACCCCATCAGTACAGCAATGCTTATTCAATACCGCCAGCAGATGGAGACACTGGGGGATAATTTTCTAAGGATTTATACTGATTTTTCCTGTCTGAATTTGTCGCACAGAAAGTTGCAGGCCAAATATGTGTGACATTTCTGCGACTTTAGCTTCTAGAGCATTTTTACAACATTATACATAGGTGCTGAATACATAAAAAGCGACTGTTCAGCGACAGACAAGTCGCATCGGCTGAAAGTAGGCCAGAATGTCAGTCCATGTTGGAGCAGGTTTAGATACAGTCTAAAGCATAGATCTCAAAGTCTGTGCACAGAATTTAGCAAGGGCCTCGCACCTTCTGATGCATCAGGTAGGTGCACAATAGCATAGCCTAACCCTCTGTACTTTGGTCTATATTGATGCGGGACATAGACAGCCAGCTGATGACCAATCCATTAGTGCAATGGATGGCTGGAAGCATTTGTCTTTGCCTTTGCAATACCACAGAAGCAATGCATGGTCAATGTACAGCAATGACACACCTGTGTGAACAGCCAGGAGACCCCCCCCCCCCCCCCCATGTTATGTTACATAGTTACATAGTTAGTACGGTCGAAAAAAGACATATGTCCATCACGTTCAACCAGGGAATTAAGGGGTAGGGGTGTGGCGCGATATTGGGGAAGGGATGAGATTTTATATTTCTTCATAAGCATTAATCTTATTTTGTCAATTAGGAACATTCAGCACCCACCCGCTATCAAGGCAGCTGCCTATCATGTCATGCCCTACCTGCACAGGTGTGCTGGCTACTCAAATGATCCAATTAAGGAGGCCATTTAGTCAGCAGCAGCAGAAGTCCTGTGCCTGGACGCTCCAACAGGGGCCAGACACAAGCAGAAGCAGAAGCAGCAGAAGCAGCAGCAGCACCACCTTTTGTTTTTTGGCTGCAGCAGCAGCAAGGCCCACAGGGCTGGCTAGCTGGCTAGCCAGCAAGCAGGTAGCAATGAAAGTAGGAATCTTTCTTTTTAACCCTGTAAGGGGGTGGTGCACTGTACCCGAAGATACTGCCATATCGGGTCAATGCATAGGGCGACGGAAGCAAGCTTCGAAATCGGCCCCCGTTCTCAAAAATCCATTTAATATATGGTCCCCAGATAGGGGACGTATCAGATATTAAACTGATAAGAACAGATTTTTTTTTTTTTTTTAGTTAACCCTCAGAACTCCATCAGAGCTCTAAGATCTTATTTGAGCTTGATTTTTTGTTCATCATCAGGAAAACCCGTTTTTCTTTATTTCTTTATCTCTTTTTTTTTTTTTTTTTAAACAATAAAAGAAACCATATTTAAAACATAAAAAAATTATCAAACCAAAACTAACCATACTATAATTCTATAATTTCTTAAAGAAAAATTACCCAAATGTCATTCCTCTTCTCCATGCAAAGACCATCAAGAAGTCTAAGAAACCACAAGTTATAGATCCACTCAGCATCTCACTTTTGGCTGGAATCGCCAGCCACGCTGGAACCTTGTATGTTTCCACAAATCTATCTATATCTGCGTGAAAGGAACAATAGACTTTATCCCTTGCTTCATTGACTTTGATTCCCAATCTTTCTTTCAGATTTCCCAAATCCTCGTCAAAGGCTTTTTTCTCTTTTTTTGACACACTCTTGAAGACAACATCAAGAGAGCCTCCATACTCTACCGGTACATATTCTTCTTCATTTTCTTTCCTTTTCTTCTCCTCCATCACTTTCCTGGTTGGGGTTTCCTCCTCTTCAGGTTCTTCCCTCACATCAGTTTCCTCCTCCCTACTTCGTTTCATAACCTCCTTTTTCTTCTTCTTCTTCTTAGGACACATTACTGCCAGGTGTCCCTCATCACCACATAGATGACACTTTTTCTTCACCTTACATGCTTCTGGCTCATGGCCTTCTTCTTGGCATTTATAGCACCAAACAATATCACAAAAATCTTTCCTATGGCCATACCTTTTACACTTTCGACAAAAGTCGTCCATGCCTGAAAAGAACAGGTCCCCATTTACTGGGCCAATCTTAAAACGCCCTGGGGGATAAATTAGCTTTCCATCAGGTGTTTTCTGAAACTTCACTTGAAATTTCCACTTTGTCGTCCAAAGTCCATATTGATTATAGATCTTGCCTTTTGGCTTCACCTCCTCACAGAATCTAGAAAGGAACAGAACAATCTCTTCTTCTGTGATATACGGACTGTACATCCTCACAGTTATAAGTCTTTCCCGAGTCGGGAAATGGGGAGTAATCTCTACCCCTCCCAACTTAGGGTGCGACTTCCACAGCAATGCTTTATTGCAGAACACACCATAGTCCTCCTCCGAAACCAGAACCACATCATAGACTCCACTTCTTGGAAATTCCAGCATCGATAATATCTGGTCCTTCCTCAGCTCAAAAAGCTGGAACAAAATCTCCTCCACCACGAAGAATAAACCTCTCTCCTTCTTTCCAGCATCCAAAAGAGTAATTCGGACTCCATTTCGTAGTCTGGCGTAGCTAGGTACACCTCCAGCAGGCTCTTCTTTCTTGCCAGCCTCCTCCATCGCAGAAAAAACACCTCCCCTACTGCAGGCAGGTAGGTAGGTAGGTGGTGATCGCTCCTCGTTGCCCGGGGACTAAGCCGCCACCCTGATGTCAGCAAGGGGGTTTAGTCCCACCATATAGATGGGACGATCCCCCAGGGAAAAGGAGCGGGTACCCCGGGCACCTTCCAGCCAGATCAAGCAAGCAGATACTACACTTGATCTTAGCCAAAAGGTCGAGAAGCGATAACCGTGAAAGGGGCGGGCCCAACAAGGTCCCCTTCATGGGCACTATCACTGCTTGCTGTCAGGGAGGCTGCCAGACAATTTTCCATGCACACTCTGGGCTGGGGGGCAGTCAACCACCAGTACACACAGCAGAACCTAAACCCATACCATTATTGCTAAGCAGCAAGACAGGGGCCCATTGCACTCCCACGGGGCCTTTTTAAATGCAATCCATAACCCGGATTTGCCAGGAACCCTTCTTACTCCTCCTACTTGCATGTGACACTGGGCTTAGGATCTGCATAGGAAACACACACACAAGCACACACCTACCTTTGTTGCCTGCAGATGCCTCCTTGGCTGTCCCCAAACGGTATCAAACCAACACCCACGGGAAGCTGTAAGCATAGAGGACATGCCTGCACCCCATTGGACTTACCTGTGTGGGTTAAATGCGGGTTATTTGACAACCTATGGCGGTGATGGTTCTGCTCAGGCAGAGCAGTGCTGATGCTCCTCATAAAGCTGTCGCTGCTGTGAAGGTTCTAGGTGACATCACAAATCCCTTTGGTTACATACACAACAAAGCTGGGTTGTTGTTGTTTACACTCTGCAAGGCCTGTGGAAGTGAGTGACATCATAGCACTGTAGTTCTGAGGGTTCAAGATGGATGCAACAATCTCCTGTTGCTTCTATGAAGGCCGTAATAGATGACATCACCAAACAGCTCCATAGTCACATACACAGCAAAGGAGAGATGTTGTTTACACCTAGTGATGTCAGTGGTATTGAGTGACATCACAGCACAGTGCTAAGGCTCCTGGGCCTGGACACAGCAGCGGCTGCAATATCTCAACGGAGAATACGTTTATATCTATGTGTGTGTGTGCGCATATATATATATATATATATATATATATATATATATTTCTCCGCCGAAATCACTTTTAAACCCATTTCCACCTTTTTTTCCCTTCTCTTCCTCTTACTTTTTTTTCACGTTTTTTTACGTTTTTCTCCTTTTCGCCTCTTTTCTGGGCGTATTATTCTTCTTTTTCTTCTTTTTTTTCGTCTAATGCTGTTACGCCGAGCGCTCCGGGTCCCCGCTCCTCCCCGGAGCGCTCGCTACACTTCCCTCACTGCAGCGCCCCGGTCGGTTCCACGGACCCGGGGCGCTGCGTTACCACCTCCGGCCGGGATGCGATTCGCGATGCGGGTAGCGCCCGCTCGCGATGCGCACCCCGGCTCCCGTACCTTACTCGCTCCCCGTCAGTTCTGTCCCGGCGCGCGCGGCCCCGCTCCCTAGGGCGCGCGCGCGCCGGGTCTTTGCGATTTAAAGGGCCACTGCACCGCTGATTGGTGCAGTGGTTCCAATTAGTGTTTACACCTGTGCACTTCCCTATATCACCTCACTTCCCCTTCACTCCCTCGCCGGATCTTGTTGCCCTAGTGCCAGAGAAAGCGTTCCTTGTGTGTTCCTTGCCTGTGATTCCAGACCTTCTGCCGTTGCCCCTGACTACGATCCTTGCTGCCTGCCCCGACCTTCTGCTACGTCCGACCTTGCTTCTGTCTACTCCCTTGTACCGCGCCTATCTTCAGCAGCCAGAGAGGTTGAGCCGTTGCTAGGGGATACGACCTGGTCACTACCGCCGCAGCAAGACCATCCCGCTTTGCGGCGGGCTCTGGTGAAAACCAGTAGTGACTTAGAACCGATCCTCTAGCACGGTCCACGCCAATCCCTCTCTGGCACAGAGGATCCACTACCTGCCAGCCGGCATCGTGACAGTAGATCCGGCCATGGATCCCGCTGAAGTTCCTCTGCCAGTTGTCGCTGACCTCACCACGGTGGTCGCCCAGCAGTCACAACAGATTGCGCAACAAGGCCAACAGCTGTCTCAACTGACTGTTATGCTACAACAGTTACTACCACAGCTCCAGCAATCATCTCCTCCGCCAGCTCCTGTACCTCCTCCGCAGCGAGTGGCCGCTTCTGGAATACGACTATCCTTGCCGGATAAATTTGATGGGGACTCTAAGTTTTGCCGTGGCTTTCTTTCCCAATGTTCATTACACTTGGAGATGATGTCGGACCAGTTCCCCACTGAAAGGTCTAAGGTGGCTTTCGTAGTCAGCCTGCTGTCTGGAAAAGCCCTGGCTTGGGCCACACCGCTCTGGGACCGCAATGACCCCGTCACTGCCTCTGTACACTCCTTCTTCTCGGAAATTCGAAGTGTCTTTGAGGAACCTGCCCGAGCCTCTTCTGCTGAGACTGCCCTGTTGAACCTGGTCCAGGGTAATTCTTCCGTTGGCGAGTATGCCGTACAGTTCCGTACCCTTGCTTCAGAATTATCCTGGAATAATGAGGCACTCTGCGCGACCTTTAAAAAAGGCCTATCCAGCAACATTAAAGATGTTCTGGCCGCACGAGAAATCCCTGCTAACCTACATGAGCTCATCCATCTTGCCACTCGCATTGACATGCGTTTTTCCGAACGGCGTCAGGAGCTCCGCCAGGATATGGACTCTGTTCGCACGAGGCGTTTCTTCTCCCCGGCTCCTCTCTCCTCTGGTCCCCTGCAATCTGTTCCTGTGCCTCCCGCCGTGGAGGCTATGCAGGTCGACCGGTCTCGCCTGACACCCCAAGAGAGGACACGACGCCGCATGGAGAATCTCTGCCTGTACTGTGCTAGTACCGAACACTTCCTGAAGGATTGTCCTATCCGTCCTCCCCGCCTGGAAAGACGTCCGCTGACTCCGCACAAAGGTGAGACAGTCCTTGATGTCTACTCTGCTTCTCCACGTCTTACTGTGCCTGTGCGGATGTCTGCCTCTGCCTTCTCCTTCTCTGCTGTGGCCTTCTTGGACTCTGGATCTGCAGGAAATTTCATCTTAGCCTCTCTCGTCAACAAGTTCAACATCCCGGTGACCAGTCTCGCCAGACCCCTCTACATCAATTGTGTAAACAATGAAAGATTGGACTGTACTATACGTTTTCGCACGGAGCCCCTTCTAATGTGCATCGGATCTCATCACGAGAGGATTGAACTGTTGGTCCTCCCCAATTGCACTTCTGAAATCCTTCTTGGACTTCCCTGGCTTCAACTCCATTCCCCAATCCTGGATTGGTCCACTGGGGAGATCAAGAGTTGGGGGCCCTCTTGTTCCAAGGACTGCTTAAAACCGGTTCCCAGTAAACCTTGCCGTGTCCCTGTGCTTCCTCATGTAACCGGTCTCCCTAAGGCCTATATGGACTTTGCGGACGTTTTTTGCAAAAAACAAGCTGAGACTCTACCTCCTCACAGGCCTTATGATTGTCCCATTGACCTCCTCCCGGGCACTACTCCACCCCGGGGCAGAATCTATCCTCTGTCCGTCCCAGAGACTCTTGCCATGTCTGAATACGTCCAAGAAAATTTAAAAAAGGGCTTTATCCGTAAATCCTCCTCTCCTGCCGGAGCCGGATTTTTCTTTGTGTCCAAAAAAGATGGCTCTCTACGTCCTTGCATTGACTACCGCGGTCTTAATAAAATCACGGTTAAGAACCGCTACCCCCTACCCCTCATCTCTGAACTCTTTGATCGTCTCCAAGGTGCCCATATTTTTACCAAACTGGACTTAAGAGGTGCTTATAATCTCATCCGCATCAGAGAGGGGGATGAATGGAAAACGGCATTTAACACCAGAGATGGACACTTTGAGTATCTGGTCATGCCCTTTGGTCTATGCAACGCCCCTGCCGTCTTCCAAGACTTTGTTAATGAAATTTTTCGTGATCTACTATACTCCTGTGTTGTTGTATATCTGGACGATATCCTGATTTTTTCTGCCAATCTAGAAGAACACCGCCAGCATGTCCGTATGGTTCTTCAGAGACTTCGTGATAATCAACTCTATGCCAAAATAGAGAAATGTCTGTTTGAATGCCAATCTCTTCCTTTTCTAGGATACTTGGTCTCTGGCCAGGGACTACAAATGGACCCAGATAAACTCTCTGCCGTCTTAGATTGGCCACGCCCCTCCGGACTCCGTGCCATCCAACGTTTTTTGGGGTTCGCCAATTATTACAGGCAATTTATTCCACATTTTTCTACCATTGTGGCTCCTATTGTGGCTTTAACAAAAAAAAATGCCGATCCCAAGTCCTGGCCTCCTCAAGCGGAAGACGCCTTTAAACGACTCAAGTCTGCCTTTTCTTCGGCTCCCGTGCTCTCCAGACCTGACCCATCTAAACCCTTCCTATTGGAGGTTGATGCCTCCTCAGTGGGAGCTGGAGCTGTCCTTCTACAAAAAAAATCTTCCGGGCATGCTGTTACTTGTGGTTTTTTTTCCAGGACCTTCTCTCCGGCGGAGAGGAACTACTCCATCGGGGATCGAGAGCTTCTAGCCATTAAATTAGCACTTGAGGAATGGAGGCATCTGCTGGAGGGATCAAGATTTCCAGTTATTATTTACACCGATCACAAGAACCTCTCCTACCTCCAGTCTGCCCAACGGCTGAATCCTCGTCAGGCCAGGTGGTCTCTGTTCTTTGCCCGATTTAATTTTGAAATTCACTTTCGGCCTGCTGATAAAAACATTAGGGCCGATGCTCTCTCTCGTTCCTCAGATGCCTCTGAAATTGAACTCTCTCCTCAACACATCATTCCTCCTGACTGCCTGATTTCCACTTCTCCAGCCTCCATCAGGCAAACTCCTCCAGGAAAGACCTTTGTTTCTCCACGCCAACGCCTTGGGATCCTCAAATGGGGTCACTCCTCCCATCTCGCAGGTCATGCGGGCATCAAGAAATCTGTGCAACTCATCTCTCGCTTCTATTGGTGGCCGACTCTAGAGACTGATGTGGTGGACTTTGTGCGAGCCTGCACTATCTGTGCCCGGGATAAGACTCCTCGCCAGAAGCCCGCTGGTTTTCTTCATCCTCTACCTGTCCCCGAACAACCTTGGTCTCTGATTGGTATGGATTTTATTACTGACTTACCCCCATCCCATGGCAACACTGTTATTTGGGTGGTCGTTGATCGATTCTCCAAAATGGCACATTTCATCCCTCTTCCTGGCCTTCCTTCAGCGCCTCAGTTGGCTAAACAATTTTTTGTACACATTTTTCGTCTTCACGGGTTGCCTACACAGATCGTCTCGGATAGAGGCGTCCAATTTGTGTCTAAATTCTGGAGGGCTCTCTGTAAACAACTCAAGATTAAATTAAATTTTTCTTCTGCATACCATCCTCAATCCAATGGACAAGTAGAGAGAATTAACCAGATCTTGGGTGACTATTTACGACATTTTGTTTCCTCCCGCCAGGATGACTGGGCAGATCTTCTACCTTGGGCCGAATTCTCGTATAATTTCAGAATCTCTGAATCTTCCTCCAAATCTCCGTTTTTCGTGGTGTACGGCCGTCACCCTCTTCCCCCCCTCCCTACCCCCTTGCCCTCTGGTCTGCCCGCTGTGGATGAAATTTCTCGTGATCTTTCCACCATATGGAAAGAGACCCAAAATTCTCTCTTACAGGCTTCTTCTCGCATGAAGAGATTCGCAGATAAGAAAAGAAGAGCTCCTCCCATTTTTTCCCCTGGAGACAAGGTATGGCTCTCCGCTAAATATGTCCGTTTCCGTGTCCCGAGCTATAAGTTGGGACCACGCTATCTTGGTCCTTTTAAAGTTTTGTGTCAAATTAATCCTGTCTCTTACAAACTTCTTCTTCCTCCTTCTCTTCGTATCCCTAATGCCTTTCACGTCTCTCTTCTTAAACCTCTCATCCTCAACCGTTTTTCTCCTAAATCTGTTCCTCCCACTCCTGTTTCCGGCTCCTCGGACATCTTCTCTGTCAAAGAGATTTTGGCCTCTAAAAAGGTCAGGGGAAGAACTTTTTTTTTAGTGGATTGGGAGGGTTGTGGTCCAGAAGAGAGGTCCTGGGAACCTGAGGACAATATCCTGGACAAAAGTCTGATCCTCAGGTTCTCAGGCCCCAAGAAGAGGGGGAGACCCAAGGGGGGGGGGTACTGTTACGCCGAGCGCTCCGGGTCCCCGCTCCTCCCCGGAGCGCTCGCTACACTTCCCTCACTGCAGCGCCCCGGTCGGTTCCACGGACCCGGGGCGCTGCGTTACCACCTCCGGCCGGGATGCGATTCGCGATGCGGGTAGCGCCCGCTCGCGATGCGCACCCCGGCTCCCGTACCTTACTCGCTCCCCGTCAGTTCTGTCCCGGCGCGCGCGGCCCCGCTCCCTAGGGCGCGCGCGCGCCGGGTCTTTGCGATTTAAAGGGCCACTGCACCGCTGATTGGTGCAGTGGTTCCAATTAGTGTTTACACCTGTGCACTTCCCTATATCACCTCACTTCCCCTTCACTCCCTCGCCGGATCTTGTTGCCCTAGTGCCAGAGAAAGCGTTCCTTGTGTGTTCCTTGCCTGTGATTCCAGACCTTCTGCCGTTGCCCCTGACTACGATCCTTGCTGCCTGCCCCGACCTTCTGCTACGTCCGACCTTGCTTCTGTCTACTCCCTTGTACCGCGCCTATCTTCAGCAGCCAGAGAGGTTGAGCCGTTGCTAGGGGATACGACCTGGTCACTACCGCCGCAGCAAGACCATCCCGCTTTGCGGCGGGCTCTGGTGAAAACCAGTAGTGACTTAGAACCGATCCTCTAGCACGGTCCACGCCAATCCCTCTCTGGCACAGAGGATCCACTACCTGCCAGCCGGCATCGTGACAAATGCATACCCCATCAGTGCAGCAATGCTTATTCAATACCGCCAGCAGATGGAGACACTGGGGGATAATTTTCTAAGGATTTATACTGATTTTTCCTGTCTGAATTTGTCGCACAGAAAGTTGCAGGCCAAATATGTGTGACATTTCTGCGACTTTAGCTTCTAGAGCATTTTTACAACATTATACATAGGTGCTGAATACATAAAAAGCGACTGTTCAGCGACAGACAAGTCGCATCGGCTGAAAGTAGGCCAGAATGTCAGTCCATGTTGGAGCAGGTTTAGATACAGTCTAAAGCATAGATCTCAAAGTCTGTGCACAGAATTTAGCAAGGGCCTCGCACCTTCTGATGCATCAGGTAGGTGCACAATAGCATAGCCTAACCCTCTGTACTTTGGTCTATATTGATGCGGGACATAGACAGCCAGCTGATGACCAATCCATTAGTGCAATGGATGGCTGGAAGCATTTGTCTTTGCCTTTGCAATACCACAGAAGCAATGCATGGTCAATGTACAGCAATGACACACCTGTGTGAACAGCCAGGAGACCCCCCCCCCCCCCCCATGTTATGTTACATAGTTACATAGTTAGTACGGTCGAAAAAAGACATATGTCCATCACGTTCAACCAGGGAATTAAGGGGTAGGGGTGTGGCACGATATTGGGGAAGGGATGAGATTTTATATTTCTTCATAAGCATTAATCTTATTTTGTCAATTAGGAACATTCAGCACCCACCCGCTATCAAGGCAGCTGCCTATCATGTCATGCCCTACCTGCACAGGTGTGCTGGCTACTCAAATGATCCAATTAAGGAGGCCATTTAGTCAGCAGCAGCAGAAGTCCTGTGCCTGGACGCTCCAACAGGGGCCAGACACAAGCAGAAGCAGCAGAAGCAGCAGCAGCACCACCTTTTGTTTTTTGGCTGCAGCAGCAGCAAGGCCCACAGGGCTGGCTAGCTGGCTAGCCAGCAAGCAGGTAGCAATGAAAGTAGGAATCTTTCTTTTTAACCCTGTAAGGGGGTGGTGCACTGTACCCGAAGATACTGCCATATCGGGTCAATGCATAGGGCGACGGAAGCAAGCTTCGAAATCGGCCCCCGTTCTCAAAAATCCATTTAATATATGGTCCCCAGATAGGGGACGTATCAGATATTAAACTGATAAGAACAGATACTACACTTGATCTTAGCCAAAAGGCCGAGAAGCGATAACCGTGAAAGGGGCGGGCCCAACAAGGTCCCCTTCATGGGCACTATCACTGCTTGCTGTCAGGGAGGCTGCCAGACAATTTTCCATGCACACTCTGGGCTGGGGGGCAGTCAACCACCAGTACACACAGCAGAACCTAAACCCATACCATTATTGCTAAGCAGCAAGACAGGGGCCCATTGCACTCCCACGGGGCCTTTTTAAATGCAATCCATAACCCGGATTTGCCAGGAACCCTTCTTACTCCTCCTACTTGCATGTGACACTGGGCTTAGGATCTGCATAGGAAACACACACACAAGCACACACCTACCTTTGTTGCCTGCAGATGCCTCCTTGGCTGTCCCCAAACGGTATCAAACCAACACCCACGGGAAGCTGTAAGCATAGAGGACATGCCTGCACCCCATTGGACTTACCTGTGTGGGTTAAATCCGGGTTATTTGACAACCTATGGCGGTGATGGTTCTGCTCAGGCAGAGCAGTGCTGATGCTCCTCATAAAGCTGTCGCTGCTGTGAAGGTTCTAGGTGACATCACAAATCCCTTTGGTTACATACACAACAAAGCTGGGTTGTTGTTGTTTACACTCTGCAAGGCCTGTGGAAGTGAGTGACATCATAGCACTGTAGTTCTGAGGGTTCAAGATGGATGCAACAATCTCCTGTTGCTTCTATGAAGGCCGTAATAGACGACATCACCAAACAGCTCCATAGTCACATACACAGCAAAGGAGAGATGTTGTTTACACCTAGTGATGTCAGTGGTATTGAGTGACATCACAGCACAGTGCTAAGGCTCCTGGGCCTGGACACAGCAGCGGCTGCAATATCTCAACGGAGAATACGTTTATATCTATGTGTGTGTGTGCGCATATATATATATATATATATATATATATATATATATATATATATATATATATTTCTCCGCCGAAATCACTTTTAAACCCATTTCCACCTTTTTTTCCCTTCTCTTCCTCTTACTTTTTTTTCACGTTTTTTTACGTTTTTCTCCTTTTCGCCTCTTTTCTGGGCGTATTCTTCTTCTTTTTCTTCTTTTTTTTCGTCTAATGCATACCCCATCAGTGCAGCAATGCTTATTCAATACCGCCAGCAGATGGAGACACTGGGGGATAATTTTCTAAGGATTTATACTGATTTTTCCTGTCTGAATTTGTCGCACAGAAAGTTGCAGGCCAAATATGTGTGACATTTCTGCGACTTTAGCTTCTAGAGCATTTTTACAACATTATACATAGGTGCTGAATACATAAAAAGCGACTGTTCAGCGACAGACAAGTCGCATCGGCTGAAAGTAGGCCAGAATGTCAGTCCATGTTGGAGCAGGTTTAGATACAGTCTAAAGCATAGATCTCAAAGTCTGTGCACAGAATTTAGCAAGGGCCTCGCACCTTCTGATGCATCAGGTAGGTGCACAATAGCATAGCCTAACCCTCTGTACTTTGGTCTATATTGATGCGGGACATAGACAGCCAGCTGATGACCAATCCATTAGTGCAATGGATGGCTGGAAGCATTTGTCTTTGCCTTTGCAATACCACAGAAGCAATGCATGGTCAATGTACAGCAATGACACACCTGTGTGAACAGCCAGGAGACCCCCCCCCCCCCCCCCCCATGTTATGTTACATAGCTACATAGTTAGTACGGTCGAAAAAAGACATATGTCCATCACGTTCAACCAGGGAATTAAGGGGTAGGGGTGTGGCGCGATATTGGGGAAGGGATGAGATTTTCTATTTCTTCATAAGCATTAATCTTATTTTGTCAATTAGGAACATTCAGCACCCACCCGCTATCAAGGCAGCTGCCTATCATGTCATGCCCTACCTGCACAGGTGTGCTGGCTACTCAAATGATCCAATTAAGGAGGCCATTTAGTCAGCAGCAGCAGAAGTCCTGTGCCTGGACGCTCCAACAGGGGCCAGACACAAGCAGAAGCAGAAGCAGCAGAAGCAGCAGCAGCACCACCTTTTGTTTTTTGGCTGCAGCAGCAGCAAGGCCCACAGGGCTGGCTAGCTGGCTAGCCAGCAAGCAGGTAGCAATGAAAGTAGGAATCTTTCTTTTTAACCCTGTAAGGGGGTGGTGCACTGTACCCGAAGATACTGCCATATCGGGTCAATGCATAGGGCGACGGAAGCAAGCTTCGAAATCGGCCCCCGTTCTCAAAAATCCATTTAATATATGGTCCCCAGATAGGGGACGTATCAGATATTAAACTGATAAGAACAGATTTTTTTTTTTTTTTTTTTTTTTTTTTTTTTTTTTTTTTCTAAAGCCGAGGAACGTGCTTTCGATTCACCCAAAGTGCAAGAAAAAGTGCAAACGTGTTACACTAAAAAAAACGTGCACAAAGGATGCGGTCTATCGCAAGCCCTTCTCCGATAGGAGAGAGGCCCCCCAACAAACCTTACCCTTCGCCTCCGGACCAAAAGGTACCTGCGAGGTTCCAGGTTCGATGTCCCTTTTCGCCGAAGCTACTAGGGGACCACAAATGCTCCCGGCATCCCCCTTGGCGTTAGCCAAGGTATCTGCCCGCAGAGCCGATTACGGTAGGTACCCTGCCAAAGCAGGAGTACCCGGGGTGTTTGCAGGGAGTTGCGGAACCTAATGGCCACACACACCTCCCCTAGACCGCCAGGAGGGACACCCAGAAGGGCTACCGCATCCTGACCAATCCTGTGAACACACAACACGCAAAAAGTGACACAGTGAGACAAAGAAAGAAATAAATAAGTGAATGTGTGCAGATATACTGCCCGGACATCCGGCCGGATCTATAAAAATTTCTCTGATCCTAGCCAGAAGGCCGGGAATCAAGAGGTGAGTGCCACAAGGTGAAGAGATTATGGTGCCCGTGCTTCAACTCAGTGAGCCTATTCTCCCAGTGAGTTTCGGCACCTCGGGGTCACCACTCCCCGAGGCACAAAAGTACCTCGGCTCTAGACCCTCTCAGCCTCATGGCGAGACCCGGAGGGAACAGGTCACATCGGGGCAGCCGTCGAGCTGATTCCTCAGAACCAGCCCCGGAAAGCCCTGGTACACCTGCTCCTCCATGCAGCACCCATCCCCACCAGCCCCATACCGGCGTTACTATACACCGGCATGAAAAACTGATAAGAACAGATACTACACTTGATCTTAGCCAAAAGGCCGAGAAGCGATAACCGTGAAAGGGGCGGGCCCAACAAGGTCCCCTTCATGGGCACTATCACTGCTTGCTGTCAGGGAGGCTGCCAGACAATTTTCCATGCACACTCTGGGCTGGGGGGCAGTCAACCACCAGTACACACAGCAGAACCTAAACCCATACCATTATTGCTAAGCAGCAAGACAGGGGCCCATTGCACTCCCACGGGGCCTTTTTAAATGCAATCCATAACCCGGATTTGCCAGGAACCCTTCTTACTCCTCCTACTTGCATGTGACACTGGGCTTAGGATCTGCATAGGAAACACACACACAAGCACACACCTACCTTTGTTGCCTGCAGATGCCTCCTTGGCTGTCCCCAAACGGTATCAAACCAACACCCACGGGAAGCTGTAAGCATAGAGGACATGCCTGCACCCCATTGGACTTACCTGTGTGGGTTAAATCCGGGTTATTTGACAACCTATGGCGGTGATGGTTCTGCTCAGGCAGAGCAGTGCTGATGCTCCTCATAAAGCTGTCGCTGCTGTGAAGGTTCTAGGTGACATCACAAATCCCTTTGGTTACATACACAACAAAGCTGGGTTGTTGTTGTTTACACTCTGCAAGGCCTGTGGAAGTGAGTGACATCATAGCACTGTAGTTCTGAGGGTTCAAGATGGATGCAACAATCTCCTGTTGCTTCTATGAAGGCCGTAATAGACGACATCACCAAACAGCTCCATAGTCACATACACAGCAAAGGAGAGATGTTGTTTACACCTAGTGATGTCAGTGGTATTGAGTGACATCACAGCACAGTGCTAAGGCTCCTGGGCCTGGACACAGCAGCGGCTGCAATATCTCAACGGAGAATACGTTTATATCTATGTGTGTGTGTGCGCATATATATATATATATATATATATATATATATATATATATATATATATATTTCTCCGCCGAAATCACTTTTAAACCCATTTCCACCTTTTTTTCCCTTCTCTTCCTCTTACTTTTTTTTCACGTTTTTTTACGTTTTTCTCCTTTTCGCCTCTTTTCTGGGCGTATTATTCTTCTTTTTCTTCTTTTTTTTCGTCTAATGCATACCCCATCAGTGCAGCAATGCTTATTCAATACCGCCAGCAGATGGAGACACTGGGGGATAATTTTCTAAGGATTTATACTGATTTTTCCTGTCTGAATTTGTCGCACAGAAAGTTGCAGGCCAAATATGTGTGACATTTCTGCGACTTTAGCTTCTAGAGCATTTTTACAACATTATACATAGGTGCTGAATACATAAAAAGCGACTGTTCAGCGACAGACAAGTCGCATCGGCTGAAAGTAGGCCAGAATGTCAGTCCATGTTGGAGCAGGTTTAGATACAGTCTAAAGCATAGATCTCAAAGTCTGTGCACAGAATTTAGCAAGGGCCTCGCACCTTCTGATGCATCAGGTAGGTGCACAATAGCATAGCCTAACCCTCTGTACTTTGGTCTATATTGATGCGGGACATAGACAGCCAGCTGATGACCAATCCATTAGTGCAATGGATGGCTGGAAGCATTTGTCTTTGCCTTTGCAATACCACAGAAGCAATGCATGGTCAATGTACAGCAATGACACACCTGTGTGAGCAGCCAGGAGACCCCCCCCCCCCCCCCCCATGTTATGTTACATAGTTACATAGTTAGTACGGTCGAAAAAAGACATATGTCCATCACGTTCAACCAGGGAATTAAGGGGTAGGGGTGTGGCGCGATATTGGGGAAGGGATGAGATTTTCTATTTCTTCATAAGCATTAATCTTATTTTGTCAATTAGGAACATTCAGCACCCACCCGCTATCAAGGCAGCTGCCTATCATGTCATGCCCTACCTGCACAGGTGTGCTGGCTACTCAAATGATCCAATTAAGGAGGCCATTTAGTCAGCAGCAGCAGAAGTCCTGTGCCTGGACGCTCCAACAGGGGCCAGACACAAGCAGAAGCAGAAGCAGCAGAAGCAGCAGCAGCACCACCTTTTGTTTTTTGGCTGCAGCAGCAGCAAGGCCCACAGGGCTGGCTAGCTGGCTAGCCAGCAAGCAGGTAGCAATGAAAGTAGGAATCTTTCTTTTTAACCCTGTAAGGGGGTGGTGCACTGTACCCGAAGATACTGCCATATCGGGTCAATGCATAGGGCGACGGAAGCAAGCTTCGAAATCGGCCCCCGTTCTCAAAAATCCATTTAATATATGGTCCCCAGATAGGGGACGTATCAGATATTAAACTGATAAGAACAGATACTACACTTGATCTTAGCCAAAAGGCCGAGAAGCGATAACCGTGAAAGGAGCGGGCCCAACAAGGTCCCCTTCATGGGCACTATCACTGCTTGCTGTCAGGGAGGCTGCCAGACAATTTTCCATGCACACTCTGGGCTGGGGGGCAGTCAACCACCAGTACACACAGCAGAACCTAAACCCATACCATTATTGCTAAGCAGCAAGACAGGGGCCCATTGCACTCCCACGGGGCCTTTTTAAATGCAATCCATAACCCGGATTTGCCAGGAACCCTTCTTACTCCTCCTACTTGCATGTGACACTGGGCTTAGGATCTGCATAGGAAACACACACACAAGCACACACCTACCTTTGTTGCCTGCAGATGCCTCCTTGGCTGTCCCCAAACGGTATCAAACCAACACCCACGGGAAGCTGTAAGCATAGAGGACATGCCTGCACCCCATTGGACTTACCTGTGTGGGTTAAATCCGGGTTATTTGACAACCTATGGCGGTGATGGTTCTGCTCAGGCAGAGCAGTGCTGATGCTCCTCATAAAGCTGTCGCTGCTGTGAAGGTTCTAGGTGACATCACAAATCCCTTTGGTTACATACACAACAAAGCTGGGTTGTTGTTGTTTACACTCTGCAAGGCCTGTGGAAGTGAGTGACATCATAGCACTGTAGTTCTGAGGGTTCAAGATGGATGCAACAATCTCCTGTTGCTTCTATGAAGGCCGTAATAGACGACATCACCAAACAGCTCCATAGTCACATACACAGCAAAGGAGAGATGTTGTTTACACCTAGTGATGTCAGTGGTATTGAGTGACATCACAGCACAGTGCTAAGGCTCCTGGGCCTGGACACAGCAGCGGCTGCAATATCTCAACGGAGAATACGTTTATATCTATGTGTGTGTGTGCGCATATATATATATATATATATATATATATATATATATATATATATATATTTCTCCGCCGAAATCACTTTTAAACCCATTTCCACCTTTTTTTCCCTTCTCTTCCTCTTACTTTTTTTTCACGTTTTTTTACGTTTTTCTCCTTTTCGCCTCTTTTCTGGGCGTATTATTCTTCTTTTTCTTCTTTTTTTTCGTCTAATGCATACCCCATCAGTGCAGCAATGCTTATTCAATACCGCCAGCAGATGGAGACACTGGGGGATAATTTTCTAAGGATTTATACTGATTTTTCCTGTCTGAATTTGTCGCACAGAAAGTTGCAGGCCAAATATGTGTGACATTTCTGCGACTTTAGCTTCTAGAGCATTTTTACAACATTATACATAGGTGCTGAATACATAAAAAGCGACTGTTCAGCGACAGACAAGTCGCATCGGCTGAAAGTAGGCCAGAATGTCAGTCCATGTTGGAGCAGGTTTAGATACAGTCTAAAGCATAGATCTCAAAGTCTGTGCACAGAATTTAGCAAGGGCCTCGCACCTTCTGATGCATCAGGTAGGTGCACAATAGCATAGCCTAACCCTCTGTACTTTGGTCTATATTGATGCGGGACATAGACAGCCAGCTGATGACCAATCCATTAGTGCAATGGATGGCTGGAAGCATTTGTCTTTGCCTTTGCAATACCACAGAAGCAATGCATGGTCAATGTACAGCAATGACACACCTGTGTGAACAGCCAGGAGACCCCCCCCCCCCCCCCCCATGTTATGTTACATAGTTACATAGTTAGTACGGTCGAAAAAAGACATATGTCCATCACGTTCAACCAGGGAATTAAGGGGTAGGGGTGTGGCGCGATATTGGGGAAGGGATGAGATTTTATATTTCTTCATAAGCATTAATCTTATTTTGTCAATTAGGAACATTCAGCACCCACCCGCTATCAAGGCAGCTGCCTATCATGTCATGCCCTACCTGCACAGGTGTGCTGGCTACTCAAATGATCCAATTAAGGAGGCCATTTAGTCAGCAGCAGCAGAAGTCCTGTGCCTGGACGCTCCAACAGGGGCCAGACACAAGCAGAAGCAGAAGCAGCAGAAGCAGCAGCAGCACCACCTTTTGTTTTTTGGCTGCAGCAGCAGCAAGGCCCACAGGGCTGGCTAGCTGGCTAGCCAGCAAGCAGGTAGCAATGAAAGTAGGAATCTTTCTTTTTAACCCTGTAAGGGGGTGGTGCACTGTACCCAAAGATACTGCCATATCGGGTCAATGCATAGGGCGACGGAAGCAAGCTTCGAAATCGGCCCCCGTTCTCAAAAATCCATTTAATATATGGTCCCCAGATAGGGGACGTATCAGATATTAAACTGATAAGAACAGATACTACACTTGATCTTAGCCAAAAGGCCGAGAAGCGATAACCGTGAAAGGGGCGGGCCCAACAAGGTCCCCTTCATGGGCACTATCACTGCTTGCTGTCAGGGAGGCTGCCAGACAATTTTCCATGCACACTCTGGGCTGGGGGGCAGTCAACCACCAGTACACACAGCAGAACCTAAACCCATACCATTATTGCTAAGCAGCAAGACAGGGGCCCATTGCACTCCCACGGGGCCTTTTTAAATGCAATCCATAACCCGGATTTGCCCGGAACCCTTCTTACTCCTCCTACTTGCATGTGACACTGGGCTTAGGATCTGCATAGGAAACACACACACAAGCACACACCTACCTTTGTTGCCTGCAGATGCCTCCTTGGCTGTCCCCAAACGGTATCAAACCAACACCCACGGGAAGCTGTAAGCATAGAGGACATGCCTGCACCCCATTGGACTTACCTGTGTGGGTTAAATCCGGGTTATTTGACAACCTATGGCGGTGATGGTTCTGCTCAGGCAGAGCAGTGCTGATGCTCCTCATAAAGCTGTCGCTGCTGTGAAGGTTCTAGGTGACATCACAAATCCCTTTGGTTACATACACAACAAAGCTGGGTTGTTGTTGTTTACACTCTGCAAGGCCTGTGGAAGTGAGTGACATCATAGCACTGTAGTTCTGAGGGTTCAAGATGGATGCAACAATCTCCTGTTGCTTCTATGAAGGCCGTAATAGACGACATCACCAAACAGCTCCATAGTCACATACACAGCAAAGGAGAGATGTTGTTTACACCTAGTGATGTCAGTGGTATTGAGTGACATCACAGCACAGTGCTAAGGCTCCTGGGCCTGGACACAGCAGCGGCTGCAATATCTCAACGGAGAATACGTTTATATCTATGTGTGTGTGTGCGCATATATATATATATATATATATATATATATATATATATATATATATATTCTCCGCCGAAATCACTTTTAAACCCATTTCCACCTTTTTTTCCCTTCTCTTCCTCTTACTTTTTTTTCACGTTTTTTTACGTTTTTCTCCTTTTCGCCTCTTTTCTGGGCGTATTATTCTTCTTTTTCTTCTTTTTTTTCGTCTAATGCATACCCCATCAGTGCAGCAATGCTTATTCAATACCGCCAGCAGATGGAGACACTGGGGGATAATTTTCTAAGGATTTATACTGATTTTTCCTGTCTGAATTTGTCGCACAGAAAGTTGCAGGCCAAATATGTGTGACATTTCTGCGACTTTAGTTCTAGAGCATTTTTACAACATTATACATAGGTGCTGAATACATAAAAAGCGACTGTTCAGCGACAGACAAGTCGCATCGGCTGAAAGTAGGCCAGAATGTCAGTCCATGTTGGAGCAGGTTTAGATACAGTCTAAAGCATAGATCTCAAAGTCTGTGCACAGAATTTAGCAAGGGCCTCGCACCTTCTGATGCATCAGGTAGGTGCACAATAGCATAGCCTAACCCTCTGTACTTTGGTCTATATTGATGCGGGACATAGACAGCCAGCTGATGACCAATCCATTAGTGCAATGGATGGCTGGAAGCATTTGTCTTTGCCTTTGCAATACCACAGAAGCAATGCATGGTCAATGTACAGCAATGACACACCTGTGTGAACAGCCAGGAGACCCCCCCCCCCCCCCCATGTTATGTTACATAGTTACATAGTTAGTACGGTCGAAAAAAGACATATGTCCATCACGTTCAACCAGGGAATTAAGGGGTAGGGGTGTGGCGCGATATTGGGGAAGGGATGAGATTTTATATTTCTTCATAAGCATTAATCTTATTTTGTCAATTAGGAACATTCAGCACCCACCCGCTATCAAGGCAGCTGCCTATCATGTCATGCCCTACCTGCACAGGTGTGCTGGCTACTCAAATGATCCAATTAAGGAGGCCATTTAGTCAGCAGCAGCAGAAGTCCTGTGCCTGGACGCTCCAACAGGGGCCAGACACAAGCAGAAGCAGAAGCAGCAGAAGCAGCAGCAGCACCACCTTTTGTTTTTTGGCTGCAGCAGCAGCAAGGCCCACAGGGCTGGCTAGCTGGCTAGCCAGCAAGCAGGTAGCAATGAAAGTAGGAATCTTTCTTTTTAACCCTGTAAGGGGGTGGTGCACTGTACCCGAAGATACTGCCATATCGGGTCAATGCATAGGGCGACGGAAGCAAGCTTCGAAATCGGCCCCCGTTCTCAAAAATCCATTTAATATATGGTCCCCAGATAGGGGACGTATCAGATATTAAACTGATAAGAACAGATACTACACTTGATCTTAGCCAAAAGGCCGAGAAGCGATAACCGTGAAAGGGGCGGGCCCAACAAGGTCCCCTTCATGGGCACTATCACTGCTTGCTGTCAGGGAGGCTGCCAGACAATTTTCCATGCACACTCTGGGCTGGGGGGCAGTCAACCACCAGTACACACAGCAGAACCTAAACCCATACCATTATTGCTAAGCAGCAAGACAGGGGCCCATTGCACTCCCACGGGGCCTTTTTAAATGCAATCCATAACCCGGATTTGCCAGGAACCCTTCTTACTCCTCCTACTTGCATGTGACACTGGGCTTAGGATCTGCATAGGAAACACACACACAAGCACACACCTACCTTTGTTGCCTGCAGATGCCTCCTTGGCTGTCCCCAAACGGTATCAAACCAACACCCACGGGAAGCTGTAAGCATAGAGGACATGCCTGCACCCCATTGGACTTACCTGTGTGGGTTAAATCCGGGTTATTTGACAACCTATGGCGGTGATGGTTCTGCTCAGGCAGAGCAGTGCTGATGCTCCTCATAAAGCTGTCGCTGCTGTGAAGGTTCTAGGTGACATCACAAATCCCTTTGGTTACATACACAACAAAGCTGGGTTGTTGTTGTTTACACTCTGCAAGGCCTGTGGAAGTGAGTGACATCATAGCACTGTAGTTCTGAGGGTTCAAGATGGATGCAACAATCTCCTGTTGCTTCTATGAAGGCCGTAATAGACGACATCACCAAACAGCTCCATAGTCACATACACAGCAAAGGAGAGATGTTGTTTACACCTAGTGATGTCAGTGGTATTGAGTGACATCACAGCACAGTGCTAAGGCTCCTGGGCCTGGACACAGCAGCGGCTGCAATATCTCAACGGAGAATACGTTTATATCTATGTGTGTGTGTGCGCATATATATATATATATATATATATATATATATATATATATATATATTTCTCCGCCGAAATCACTTTTAAACCCATTTCCACCTTTTTTTCCCTTCTCTTCCTCTTACTTTTTTTTCACGTTTTTTTACGTTTTTCTCCTTTTCGCCTCTTTTCTGGGCGTATTATTCTTCTTTTTCTTCTTTTTTTTCGTCTAATGCATACCCCATCAGTGCAGCAATGCTTATTCAATACCGCCAGCAGATGGAGACACTGGGGGATAATTTTCTAAGGATTTATACTGATTTTTCCTGTCTGAATTTGTCGCACAGAAAGTTGCAGGCCAAATATGTGTGACATTTCTGCGACTTTAGCTTCTAGAGCATTTTTACAACATTATACATAGGTGCTGAATACATAAAAAGCGACTGTTCAGCGACAGACAAGTCGCATCGGCTGAAAGTAGGCCAGAATGTCAGTCCATGTTGGAGCAGGTTTAGATACAGTCTAAAGCATAGATCTCAAAGTCTGTGCACAGAATTTAGCAAGGGCCTCGCACCTTCTGATGCATCAGGTAGGTGCACAATAGCATAGCCTAACCCTCTGTACTTTGGTCTATATTGATGCGGGACATAGACAGCCAGCTGATGACCAATCCATTAGTGCAATGGATGGCTGGAAGCATTTGTCTTTGCCTTTGCAATACCACAGAAGCAATGCATGGTCAATGTACAGCAATGACACACCTGTGTGAACAGCCAGGAGACCCCCCCCCCCCATGTTATGTTACATAGTTACATAGTTAGTACGGTCGAAAAAAGACATATGTCCATCACGTTCAACCAGGGAATTAAGGGGTAGGGGTGTGGCGCGATATTGGGGAAGGGATGAGATTTTATATTTCTTCATAAGCATTAATCTTATTTTGTCAATTAGGAACATTCAGCACCCACCCGCTATCAAGGCAGCTGCCTATCATGTCATGCCCTACCTGCACAGGTGTGCTGGCTACTCAAATGATCCAATTAAGGAGGCCATTTAGTCAGCAGCAGCAGAAGTCCTGTGCCTGGACGCTCCAACAGGGGCCAGACACAAGCAGAAGCAGAAGCAGCAGAAGCAGCAGCAGCACCACCTTTTGTTTTTTGGCTGCAGCAGCAGCAAGGCCCACAGGGCTGGCTAGCTGGCTAGCCAGCAAGCAGGTAGCAATGAAAGTAGGAATCTTTCTTTTTAACCCTGTAAGGGGGTGGTGCACTGTACCCAAAGATACTGCCATATCGGGTCAATGCATAGGGCGACGGAAGCAAGCTTCGAAATCGGCCCCCGTTCTCAAAAATCCATTTAATATATGGTCCCCAGATAGGGGACGTATCAGATATTAAACTGATAAGAACAGATACTACACTTGATCTTAGCCAAAAGGCCGAGAAGCGATAACCGTGAAAGGGGCGGGCCCAACAAGGTCCCCTTCATGGGCACTATCACTGCTTGCTGTCAGGGAGGCTGCCAGACAATTTTCCATGCACACTCTGGGCTGGGGGGCAGTCAACCACCAGTACACACAGCAGAACCTAAACCCATACCATTATTGCTAAGCAGCAAGACAGGGGCCCATTGCACTCCCACGGGGCCTTTTTAAATGCAATCCATAACCCGGATTTGCCAGGAACCCTTCTTACTCCTCCTACTTGCATGTGACACTGGGCTTAGGATCTGCATAGGAAACACACACACAAGCACACACCTACCTTTGTTGCCTGCAGATGCCTCCTTGGCTGTCCCCAAACGGTATCAAACCAACACCCACGGGAAGCTGTAAGCATAGAGGACATGCCTGCACCCCATTGGACTTACCTGTGTGGGTTAAATCCGGGTTATTTGACAACCTATGGCGGTGATGGTTCTGCTCAGGCAGAGCAGTGCTGATGCTCCTCATAAAGCTGTCGCTGCTGTGAAGGTTCTAGGTGACATCACAAATCCCTTTGGTTACATACACAACAAAGCTGGGTTGTTGTTGTTTACACTCTGCAAGGCCTGTGGAAGTGAGTGACATCATAGCACTGTAGTTCTGAGGGTTCAAGATGGATGCAACAATCTCCTGTTGCTTCTATGAAGGCCGTAATAGACGACATCACCAAACAGCTCCATAGTCACATACACAGCAAAGGAGAGATGTTGTTTACACCTAGTGATGTCAGTGGTATTGAGTGACATCACAGCACAGTGCTAAGGCTCCTGGGCCTGGACACAGCAGCGGCTGCAATATCTCAACGGAGAATACGTTTATATCTATGTGTGTGTGTGCGCATATATATATATATATATATATATATATATATATATATATATATTTCTCCGCCGAAATCACTTTTAAACCCATTTCCACCTTTTTTTCCCTTCTCTTCCTCTTACTTTTTTTTCACGTTTTTTTACGTTTTTCTCCTTTTCGCCTCTTTTCTGGGCGTATTATTCTTCTTTTTCTTCTTTTTTTTCGTCTAATGCATACCCCATCAGTGCAGCAATGCTTATTCAATACCGCCAGCAGATGGAGACACTGGGGGATAATTTTCTAAGGATTTATACTGATTTTTCCTGTCTGAATTTGTCGCACAGAAAGTTGCAGGCCAAATATGTGTGACATTTCTGCGACTTTAGCTTCTAGAGCATTTTTACAACATTATACATAGGTGCTGAATACATAAAAAGCGACTGTTCAGCGACAGACAAGTCGCATCGGCTGAAAGTAGGCCAGAATGTCAGTCCATGTTGGAGCAGGTTTAGATACAGTCTAAAGCATAGATCTCAAAGTCTGTGCACAGAATTTAGCAAGGGCCTCGCACCTTCTGATGCATCAGGTAGGTGCACAATAGCATAGCCTAACCCTCTGTACTTTGGTCTATATTGATGCGGGACATAGACAGCCAGCTGATGACCAATCCATTAGTGCAATGGATGGCTGGAAGCATTTGTCTTTGCCTTTGCAATACCACAGAAGCAATGCATGGTCAATGTACAGCAATGACACACCTGTGTGAACAGCCAGGAGACCCCCCCCCCCCCATGTTATGTTACATAGTTACATAGTTAGTACGGTCGAAAAAAGACATATGTCCATCACGTTCAACCAGGGAATTAAGGGGTAGGGGTGTGGCGCGATATTGGGGAAGGGATGAGATTTTATATTTCTTCATAAGCATTAATCTTATTTTGTCAATTAGGAACATTCAGCACCCACCCGCTATCAAGGCAGCTGCCTATCATGTCATGCCCTACCTGCACAGGTGTGCTGGCTACTCAAATGATCCAATTAAGGAGGCCATTTAGTCAGCAGCAGCAGAAGTCCTGTGCCTGGACGCTCCAACAGGGGCCAGACACAAGCAGAAGCAGAAGCAGCAGAAGCAGCAGCAGCACCACCTTTTGTTTTTTGGCTGCAGCAGCAGCAAGGCCCACAGGGCTGGCTAGCTGGCTAGCCAGCAAGCAGGTAGCAATGAAAGTAGGAATCTTTCTTTTTAACCCTGTAAGGGGGTGGTGCACTGTACCCGAAGATACTGCCATATCGGGTCAATGCATAGGGCGACGGAAGCAAGCTTCGAAATCGGCCCCCGTTCTCAAAAATCCATTTAATATATGGTCCCCAGATAGGGGACGTATCAGATATTAAACTGATAAGAACAGATTTTTTTTTTTTTTTTTTTTTTTTTTTCCTCAGTTACAGACTATTGTTTGAACGATCATCAGGTCTCCTACCAGGACTCGTCACTTAAAACAATGTCTGAAAAAACATCATGCGGAAAGACAAAAAAAAGGGAACCGAGGGTCAAGAACTTAAAACCAAAAGGTAAAAGCTGAAGGAAAACAAAAACTTTTAAAAAACCAAACATAAACTGGTCAGACTTACAGTTTCCACCATTGGGTATATTTCCAGATCTTTTCAGCATTGTCTTCTCCCATTCTCTTCTTATCTAATAAATATGCAATAAAAAGTCTTCCGAGCAACAACCTCCTACATTCACTTGGAGAAATGGAAACATTTTTAAAAACAAGCAAATTCCTGGAGTCCCATAAAACTTCTTTAAAAACAGAAAAAATTATCCAAGTAACACGTGCATCATTCTTCATGTTAAAGTTCTGACCGATAAAAATTTTCTCAAAAGTAAAATCATTAAAACCCATAAGTGCAATAAAAAATCTTGTTAAAAGCCTAAAAACTTCCTTGGCATAAAAACAGTCCCACCACAAATGTACAATATCTTCTTTACCTCCACAACCCTCTCTTGGACACTGTTCACTCACTCTTATTCCTCTTCCTCTTAAAAACACTCGAGTTGGGAGGCAACCATGGTAAGACATCCATACCACATCTTTTTGTCTATTTGATAAACCAAAGGAATTAAAAAGGCTCCAAATCTTAACTGACTGTGCAATATTACAGAATGGTACTTCATTAAATTTTTCACTCTTTCTCAACTCATATTCTATTTTCTTCTTTTCAGGTTTCCCCAAGGAGCTCAAATTAAACTGATCATTGAAAGACCGAAGAACCACATAAAAGGTAGGTATAATCAGCGCCATTGGTTTCCTCAGATCCCTCTCACACCAGCCCCACTTAGAAAACAACCATCCTGCTAAATATTTACACATATCAGCTGTTTTACTATTGCACTGGATCGTCTTGAAAATTAAAAGAAAATAGTGTAACTTTAAAAACAAATCAATATTTGGAAAGTCATATCCACCATTCTTTACAGTACTCATTACCTTCTCTCTTTTCATTTTTTCCATTTTGGATCCCCAAAAGAAAACAAAAAATCTTCTTGTTGTCTTCCTCATCCAAAGCTTACCAGGTGGAAAAACCATCGCAGTATATAAAAGTAAAGGTAAAATCACAGTCTTAATAACAAGTACTTTCCCTTTAAGGGATAAACTCCTCAATTTCCAAAAATTCAATTTCTTTTCAATTTTACTGTCCAGCTTGTTGTAAGTCTCTGTCCCTTTAAGATTCTTTTCAAAAATGACCCCTAAAACTTCCACATTCTCCTTTATCTCTACTCCATCCACCAACACATCTTCGCATTTCCCAAAATTCACCAAATGACATTTGCCCCAGTTTACACACATTCCGGCCACACAGCAAAAAATTTGAATATGCAAATTCACTCTATTCAAATCTGCTTTTGAAGTACATGTAAACACAACATCATCCATGTAGCTTAAAACCTTAAGATCACTCCCACCACTGCCAGGTATAAAAACTCCTTTAACACATTTGTCTTTCTGAACATTCTTTAACAAGGCCTCTATTACACAGATGAAAAGGATTGGGGAGAGTGGGCAACCCTGCCGAACCCCTGATAAAATCTTAAAAGCAGGACCAACATGGCCATTCATTAAAACTTGTCCAGTAACACCATTATATAACCCTTTAATAACATGTAATAACTTCATTGGGATCCCCATATGTTTTAGGGCCATAAACATAAATTTGTGTGCGACTTTATCATAGGCCTTCTCGAAATCCACTGACTCGACAAAAAGAGGCACCTTATTAAAATTACAATAATAAATAACATCCCTTAAAATCAATAAATTATCAGTAATTCTTCTCCCGGGTACAGCACATACTTGGTAATTATCTACCATATGGCCAATAATATTCCTAAGCCTGTTTGCAACAATTTTAGCAATAATTTTATAGTCACTGTTTAACAATGAAATTGGTCTCCAATTTTTTATATCACGTTCGTCACCTTTCTTATGTATTAGTGTGATAATTCCCTTCTTCATTGAATCAGCTAAAATCCCAAACTTAAAAACATATTGCACAACCCGAGTAAAAACATCTTTTAAAAGAGGCCAAAATACAACATAAAACTCAGCTGGAAGGCCGTCACTACCAGGGGTTTTACCTTTTGCCATTCCATTCAGCGCCATTCTAATTTCATTTTCACTAACATCTTCCACCAAAAAAACTTTCTCCTCATCTGGAATTTGATCCTCTAAAATGTTACAGTAGTCTTCCATTTCATTAATAGCAGCTTTACTTTCATTACTAAAAAGTGTTTCATAAAATTTACAAACCTCCTCCTCCATCTCCCTACCAACCACCTCACCACTTGAGGTTAAAACTGACTTAAAGACCCCCTTTGGCTTAAAACACTTTTTAAAAAAATATCGACTACATTGTTCATTCTCCTCCAAATGTTGCACCTTAGCCCTGTAAACAATATTCCTTCCTCTTTCCTTCAACCTTGTCTTCATCTCTTCCTTAATTTCACAAATTTCAGCATCCACCTCTAGACCAGCGTTCTTAAACTTAAAGAGAGTCTCCAACTGTGAAACTAAAGTCTCATCTCTCCGCCTCTTCTCCTGTGCTCTCTTAATGCAAACAGACTTAAAATAACCAGCAAAGTTCACTTTAGCCCAATCCCACCAGTCTAAAATATTTTTAAAACAGTCTTGTTTAGCAGCACAGGATAAAAATATATTTTTAAAACCTGCCATTACCTCCTCTTCTTCAAGTAAACTCACATTCAACTTCCAGAGTCCCCTACCAAAGGCAATGGACTCTGAGATGCTTATTTCAGCAGATAAAATTTTATGATCTGAGAAAATCGACATCATCTGATTACACCGGGCCACCTTCATCCCTTCAGACACAAAAATATAATCTATCCGGGATTTACAGTGACCACTATCCGATACATATGTATATCTATCATCAGTGTCAATCATCAGTCCAGCATCTATATAGTGTAAGTCTTGTACTAATTGATTTAAAGCATTAGAGGTAATGTCAGTTCGGACTTCAGCAGCACTCTCACGGTCATTAACAGTACGGATACAGTTAAAATCACCAGCCACTATAGTACTTTCCCGACCAGGGATAAAAAACTTCAAGGACTCTAAAAAAACCAACCGCTCTTTCTTCTCTGCTGGGGCATATACGTTAAAAACTCTAATCCTCTGGTCTAAAAACTCAAAGTTTAAAACCATGCAACGGCCTGGTATTAAAATCTGGCAATTTAAAACTTTGATATTGTTATTTTTGATTAAAAAACCAACTCCTTCATTCTTGTTATCCGTACTAGTTGACCAAAAAGATTGTCCCATCCTCCACTCATCAGCATAAGGTGCAGATTTAATTGCACACTCCTGTAAACATATTATATCAGCTCTCACATTCTCCAACACCTCAAAAATAGCAGCTCTTCTTACTTCTGATCCAATACTCCTGACATTAAGGGTTGTTAAGATAAGAGTCATAATAACTAAAATGAATAAAATCAAAACTTTAATATCCATCATAGTTAAAAATTACTGCTCTGACTCTCAACTTTCCTTAAAACATTTTCATAACAATCAGGCGACCCTGGATCAGAGTCCCTGTCCATTTCAACTCCTCTTCCAACCACTGGGTCCTCTTGATCCCCAGTCCAACTTCCTTTTTTACTTCTTTTACTTTCCACCCCCACCTCATCCTCCTCATCACTGCTGACAAATCTCTGAGCAGGTGTAAGGGACTTCTCAGATGACTGCACATTTTCTTGGAATTCCATTCCCTCCTCCTCCCCCACAACAGGGTCTGGACATTCCACATCACCACTCATGCTTCCACAAGGAAACACATCTCCATACACAGTTTCAATCTTCTTGACCTCCACCCCCTTTGCACATGTTACTTCACTTGTGGAGACCACTTTCTTATACTCCTGTTCAACCACCACACTTGTCTCCACAAAAGCCTCTTTAATCACATCCACTTGAGCAACAACATTTTTAACAATCGTACCACCTGCGCTCCTCCCGACTTCACATTCCCCCTCCACATTAGATTTTTCTTTTTCACCTCCATCCACACCTCCATCCACACCTCCATCCACACCTGTGGCTTCTGAAAAAGACCTCCTTCCCATTCCCTGTTCATTGCTCTGTCCACCTTTACTTCCAGCCGCATCAGCATAACTCCTTCTCTTGTACCATAAGTGACATCCTCTTGCCAAATGGGAATTACTCCCACAAATATCACAAGTCTTTTCCTCAACGCAAAAACTTGTTTCATGCCCAGTCTTGCCACAGTTCCTACAAACAACACCCTTCACAGGACATGCGTCCTGCACGTGGCCATATGCTTGACATTTGCGGCAAAACTGAAGCTGCCCCTCATAAAAACAAAAACCACGCTCTCCTCCAATGGAAAAAACTTGAGGAATACTCTTAATTCCCTCCTCCATAGACTCATCCTTCTTGAACTTCACAACATATTTCCTTTTACAGTTAAAAAAACCATGTCTGTTCTTTAGTTTTCCAAAAAACTTCACTTCTTCACAATAACGATAAAGAAAATTTGTTACCATTGAGTCTGTAACTTTGGGATTGTACATATGTACGATGACCACTTTCTCTGTACTCAGAAACAAAGGCTCTACTTTAACTTTCCTCATAATATCCGGCTCATTCTTTCTCTTCATTCCTTCCAGGTCCTTGTAGACCCTCTGACAAATCTCGGAATTAACAAATGTAACATCATAAATACCCTGTCTAGGGAAATCTTGCATTGCAAATACATCTGTTACCTTTAGGTACTGGAGCCTGCGTAGAATCTCCAGCACAATCTGGTCCAGGCCAACCGTTCCCCGATGTTCCGTTGGGACGAAAATCCTGACCGTGTCTTCCATTCCGCGAATCCTCTCTCCTCCACTCATTTTTGCAGGCGATGAAACCCACTATCGCAACTCCGAAATAACCCAGGGCCCCCCGCAAAGAGGGCCCCGATCACCACCCCCTTCAACTCCTAACCCGCCCGGTAAACCGCACGGGATCGAAGCCAAAAGGCCGAGAAGCGATAACCGTGAAAGGGGCGGGCCCAACAAGGTCCCCTTCATGGGCACTATCACTGCTTGCTGTCAGGGAGGCTGCCAGACAATTTTCCATGCACACTCTGGGCTGGGGGGCAGTCAACCACCAGTACACACAGCAGAACCTAAACCCATACCATTATTGCTAAGCAGCAAGACAGGGGCCCATTGCACTCCCACGGGGCCTTTTTAAATGCAATCCATAACCCGGATTTGCCAGGAACCCTTCTTACTCCTCCTACTTGCATGTGACACTGGGCTTAGGATCTGCATAGGAAACACACACACAAGCACACACCTACCTTTGTTGCCTGCAGATGCCTCCTTGGCTGTCCCCAAACGGTATCAAACCAACACCCACGGGAAGCTGTAAGCATAGAGGACATGCCTGCACCCCATTGGACTTACCTGTGTGGGTTAAATCCGGGTTATTTGACAACCTATGGCGGTGATGGTTCTGCTCAGGCAGAGCAGTGCTGATGCTCCTCATAAAGCTGTCGCTGCTGTGAAGGTTCTAGGTGACATCACAAATCCCTTTGGTTACATACACAACAAAGCTGGGTTGTTGTTGTTTACACTCTGCAAGGCCTGTGGAAGTGAGTGACATCATAGCACTGTAGTTCTGAGGGTTCAAGATGGATGCAACAATCTCCTGTTGCTTCTATGAAGGCCGTAATAGACGACATCACCAAACAGCTCCATAGTCACATACACAGCAAAGGAGAGATGTTGTTTACACCTAGTGATGTCAGTGGTATTGAGTGACATCACAGCACAGTGCTAAGGCTCCTGGGCCTGGACACAGCAGCGGCTGCAATATCTCAACGGAGAATACGTTTATATCTATGTGTGTGTGTGCGCATATATATATATATATATATATATATATATATATATATATATATTCTCCGCCGAAATCACTTTTAAACCCATTTCCACCTTTTTTTCCCTTCTCTTCCTCTTACTTTTTTTTCACGTTTTTTTACGTTTTTCTCCTTTTCGCCTCTTTTCTGGGCGTATTATTCTTCTTTTTCTTCTTTTTTTTCGTCTAATGCATACCCCATCAGTGCAGCAATGCTTATTCAATACCGCCAGCAGATGGAGACACTGGGGGATAATTTTCTAAGGATTTATACTGATTTTTCCTGTCTGAATTTGTCGCACAGAAAGTTGCAGGCCAAATATGTGTGACATTTCTGCGACTTTAGCTTCTAGAGCATTTTTACAACATTATACATAGGTGCTGAATACATAAAAAGCGACTGTTCAGCGACAGACAAGTCGCATCGGCTGAAAGTAGGCCAGAATGTCAGTCCATGTTGGAGCAGGTTTAGATACAGTCTAAAGCATAGATCTCAAAGTCTGTGCACAGAATTTAGCAAGGGCCTCGCACCTTCTGATGCATCAGGTAGGTGCACAATAGCATAGCCTAACCCTCTGTACTTTGGTCTATATTGATGCGGGACATAGACAGCCAGCTGATGACCAATCCATTAGTGCAATGGATGGCTGGAAGCATTTGTCTTTGCCTTTGCAATACCACAGAAGCAATGCATGGTCAATGTACAGCAATGACACACCTGTGTGAACAGCCAGGAGACCCCCCCCCCCCCCATGTTATGTTACATAGTTACATAGTTAGTACGGTCGAAAAAAGACATATGTCCATCACGTTCAACCAGGGAATTAAGGGGTAGGGGTGTGGCGCGATATTGGGGAAGGGATGAGATTTTATATTTCTTCATAAGCATTAATCTTATTTTGTCAATTAGGAACATTCAGCACCCACCCGCTATCAAGGCAGCTGCCTATCATGTCATGCCCTACCTGCACAGGTGTGCTGGCTACTCAAATGATCCAATTAAGGAGGCCATTTAGTCAGCAGCAGCAGAAGTCCTGTGCCTGGACGCTCCAACAGGGGCCAGACACAAGCAGAAGCAGAAGCAGCAGAAGCAGCAGCAGCACCACCTTTTGTTTTTTGGCTGCAGCAGCAGCAAGGCCCACAGGGCTGGCTAGCTGGCTAGCCAGCAAGCAGGTAGCAATGAAAGTAGGAATCTTTCTTTTTAACCCTGTAAGGGGGTGGTGCACTGTACCCGAAGATACTGCCATATCGGGTCAATGCATAGGGCGACGGAAGCAAGCTTCGAAATCGGCCCCCGTTCTCAAAAATCCATTTAATATATGGTCCCCAGATAGGGGACGTATCAGATATTAAACTGATAAGAACAGATACTACACTTGATCTTAGCCAAAAGGCCGAGAAGCGATAACCGTGAAAGGGGCGGGCCCAACAAGGTCCCCTTCATGGGCACTATCACTGCTTGCTGTCAGGGAGGCTGCCAGACAATTTTCCATGCACACTCTGGGCTGGGGGGCAGTCAACCACCAGTACACACAGCAGAACCTAAACCCATACCATTATTGCTAAGCAGCAAGACAGGGGCCCATTGCACTCCCACGGGGCCTTTTTAAATGCAATCCATAACCCGGATTTGCCAGGAACCCTTCTTACTCCTCCTACTTGCATGTGACACTGGGCTTAGGATCTGCATAGGAAACACACACACAAGCACACACCTACCTTTGTTGCCTGCAGATGCCTCCTTGGCTGTCCCCAAACGGTATCAAACCAACACCCACGGGAAGCTGTAAGCATAGAGGACATGCCTGCACCCCATTGGACTTACCTGTGTGGGTTAAATCCGGGTTATTTGACAACCTATGGCGGTGATGGTTCTGCTCAGGCAGAGCAGTGCTGATGCTCCTCATAAAGCTGTCGCTGCTGTGAAGGTTCTAGGTGACATCACAAATCCCTTTGGTTACATACACAACAAAGCTGGGTTGTTGTTGTTTACACTCTGCAAGGCCTGTGGAAGTGAGTGACATCATAGCACTGTAGTTCTGAGGGTTCAAGATGGATGCAACAATCTCCTGTTGCTTCTATGAAGGCCGTAATAGACGACATCACCAAACAGCTCCATAGTCACATACACAGCAAAGGAGAGATGTTGTTTACACCTAGTGATGTCAGTGGTATTGAGTGACATCACAGCACAGTGCTAAGGCTCCTGGGCCTGGACACAGCAGCGGCTGCAATATCTCAACGGAGAATACGTTTATATCTATGTGTGTGTGTGCGCATATATATATATATATATATATATATATATATATATATATTTCTCCGCCGAAATCACTTTTAAACCCATTTCCACCTTTTTTTCCCTTCTCTTCCTCTTACTTTTTTTTCACGTTTTTTTTACGTTTTTCTCCTTTTCGCCTCTTTTCTGGGCGTATTATTCTTCTTTTTCTTCTTTTTTTTCGTCTAATGCATACCCCATCAGTGCAGCAATGCTTATTCAATACCGCCAGCAGATGGAGACACTGGGGGATAATTTTCTAAGGATTTATACTGATTTTTCCTGTCTGAATTTGTCGCACAGAAAGTTGCAGGCCAAATATGTGTGACATTTCTGCGACTTTAGCTTCTAGAGCATTTTTACAACATTATACATAGGTGCTGAATACATAAAAAGCGACTGTTCAGCGACAGACAAGTCGCATCGGCTGAAAGTAGGCCAGAATGTCAGTCCATGTTGGAGCAGGTTTAGATACAGTCTAAAGCATAGATCTCAAAGTCTGTGCACAGAATTTAGCAAGGGCCTCGCACCTTCTGATGCATCAGGTAGGTGCACAATAGCATAGCCTAACCCTCTGTACTTTGGTCTATATTGATGCGGGACATAGACAGCCAGCTGATGACCAATCCATTAGTGCAATGGATGGCTGGAAGCATTTGTCTTTGCCTTTGCAATACCACCGAAGCAATGCATGGTCAATGTACAGCAATGACACACCTGTGTGAACAGCCAGGAGACCCCCCCCCCCCCATGTTATGTTACATAGTTACATAGTTAGTACGGTCGAAAAAAGACATATGTCCATCACGTTCAACCAGGGAATTAAGGGGTAGGGGTGTGGCGCGATATTGGGGAAGGGATGAGATTTTATATTTCTTCATAAGCATTAATCTTATTTTGTCAATTAGGAACATTCAGCACCCACCCGCTATCAAGGCAGCTGCCTATCATGTCATGCCCTACCTGCACAGGTGTGCTGGCTACTCAAATGATCCAATTAAGGAGGCCATTTAGTCAGCAGCAGCAGAAGTCCTGTGCCTGGACGCTCCAACAGGGGCCAGACACAAGCAGAAGCAGAAGCAGCAGAAGCAGCAGCAGCACCACCTTTTGTTTTTTGGCTGCAGCAGCAGCAAGGCCCACAGGGCTGGCTAGCTGGCTAGCCAGCAAGCAGGTAGCAATGAAAGTAGGAATCTTTCTTTTTAACCCTGTAAGGGGGTGGTGCACTGTACCCGAAGATACTGCCATATCGGGTCAATGCATAGGGCGACGGAAGCAAGCTTCGAAATCGGCCCCCGTTCTCAAAAATCCATTTAATATATGGTCCCCAGATAGGGGACGTATCAGATATTAAACTGATAAGAACAGATACTACACTTGATCTTAGCCAAAAGGCCGAGAAGCGATAACCGTGAAAGGGGCGGGCCCAACAAGGTCCCCTTCATGGGCACTATCACTGCTTGCTGTCAGGGAGGCTGCCAGACAATTTTCCATGCACACTCTGGGCTGGGGGGCAGTCAACCACCAGTACACACAGCAGAACCTAAACCCATACCATTATTGCTAAGCAGCAAGACAGGGGCCCATTGCACTCCCACGGGGCCTTTTTAAATGCAATCCATAACCCGGATTTGCCAGGAACCCTTCTTACTCCTCCTACTTGCATGTGACACTGGGCTTAGGATCTGCATAGGAAACACACACACAAGCACACACCTACCTTTGTTGCCTGCAGATGCCTCCTTGGCTGTCCCCAAACGGTATCAAACCAACACCCACGGGAAGCTGTAAGCATAGAGGACATGCCTGCACCCCATTGGACTTACCTGTGTGGGTTAAATCCGGGTTATTTGACAACCTATGGCGGTGATGGTTCTGCTCAGGCAGAGCAGTGCTGATGCTCCTCATAAAGCTGTCGCTGCTGTGAAGGTTCTAGGTGACATCACAAATCCCTTTGGTTACATACACAACAAAGCTGGGTTGTTGTTGTTTACACTCTGCAAGGCCTGTGGAAGTGAGTGACATCATAGCACTGTAGTTCTGAGGGTTCAAGATGGATGCAACAATCTCCTGTTGCTTCTATGAAGGCCGTAATAGACGACATCACCAAACAGCTCCATAGTCACATACACAGCAAAGGAGAGATGTTGTTTACACCTAGTGATGTCAGTGGTATTGAGTGACATCACAGCACAGTGCTAAGGCTCCTGGGCCTGGACACAGCAGCGGCTGCAATATCTCAACGGAGAATACGTTTATATCTATGTGTGTGTGTGCGCATATATATATATATATATATATATATATATATATATATATTTCTCCGCCGAAATCACTTTTAAACCCATTTCCACCTTTTTTTCCCTTCTCTTCCTCTTACTTTTTTTTCACGTTTTTTTACGTTTTTCTCCTTTTCGCCTCTTTTCTGGGCGTATTATTCTTCTTTTTCTTCTTTTTTTTCGTCTAATGCATACCCCATCAGTGCAGCAATGCTTATTCAATACCGCCAGCAGATGGAGACACTGGGGGATAATTTTCTAAGGATTTATACTGATTTTTCCTGTCTGAATTTGTCGCACAGAAAGTTGCAGGCCAAATATGTGTGACATTTCTGCGACTTTAGCTTCTAGAGCATTTTTACAACATTATACATAGGTGCTGAATACATAAAAAGCGACTGTTCAGCGACAGACAAGTCGCATCGGCTGAAAGTAGGCCAGAATGTCAGTCCATGTTGGAGCAGGTTTAGATACAGTCTAAAGCATAGATCTCAAAGTCTGTGCACAGAATTTAGCAAGGGCCTCGCACCTTCTGATGCATCAGGTAGGTGCACAATAGCATAGCCTAACCCTCTGTACTTTGGTCTATATTGATGCGGGACATAGACAGCCAGCTGATGACCAATCCATTAGTGCAATGGATGGCTGGAAGCATTTGTCTTTGCCTTTGCAATACCACAGAAGCAATGCATGGTCAATGTACAGCAATGACACACCTGTGTGAACAGCCAGGAGACCCCCCCCCCCCCCCCCCCCCCCCATGTTATGTTACATAGTTACATAGTTAGTACGGTCGAAAAAAGACATATGTCCATCACGTTCAACCAGGGAATTAAGGGGTAGGGGTGTGGCGCGATATTGGGGAAGGGATGAGATTTTATATTTCTTCATAAGCATTAATCTTATTTTGTCAATTAGGAACATTCAGCACCCACCCGCTATCAAGGCAGCTGCCTATCATGTCATGCCCACCTGCACAGGTGTGCTGGCTACTCAAATGATCCAATTAAGGAGGCCATTTAGTCAGCAGCAGCAGAAGTCCTGTGCCTGGATGCTCCAACAGGGGCCAGACACAAGCAGAAGCAGAAGCAGCAGAAGCAGCAGCAGCACCACCTTTTGTTTTTTGGCTGCAGCAGCAGCAAGGCCCACAGGGCTGGCTAGCTGGCTAGCCAGCAAGCAGGTAGCAATGAAAGTAGGAATCTTTCTTTTTAACCCTGTAAGGGGGTGGTGCACTGTACCCGAAGATACTGCCATATCGGGTCAATGCATAGGGCGACGGAAGCAAGCTTCGAAATCGGCCCCCGTTCTCAAAAATCCATTTAATATATGGTCCCCAGATAGGGGACGTATCAGATATTAAACTGATAAGAACAGATACTACACTTGATCTTAGCCAAAAGGCCGAGAAGCGATAACCGTGAAAGGGGCGGGCCCAACAAGGTCCCCTTCATGGGCACTATCACTGCTTGCTGTCAGGGAGGCTGCCAGACAATTTTCCATGCACACTCTGGGCTGGGGGGCAGTCAACCACCAGTACACACAGCAGAACCTAAACCCATACCATTATTGCTAAGCAGCAAGACAGGGGCCCATTGCACTCCCACGGGGCCTTTTTAAATGCAATCCATAACCCGGATTTGCCAGGAACCCTTCTTACTCCTCCTACTTGCATGTGACACTGGGCTTAGGATCTGCATAGGAAACACACACACAAGCACACACCTACCTTTGTTGCCTGCAGATGCCTCCTTGGCTGTCCCCAAACGGTATCAAACCAACACCCACGGGAAGCTGTAAGCATAGAGGACATGCCTGCACCCCATTGGACTTACCTGTGTGGGTTAAATCCGGGTTATTTGACAACCTATGGCGGTGATGGTTCTGCTCAGGCAGAGCAGTGCTGATGCTCCTCATAAAGCTGTCGCTGCTGTGAAGGTTCTAGGTGACATCACAAATCCCTTTGGTTACATACACAACAAAGCTGGGTTGTTGTTGTTTACACTCTGCAAGGCCTGTGGAAGTGAGTGACATCATAGCACTGTAGTTCTGAGGGTTCAAGATGGATGCAACAATCTCCTGTTGCTTCTATGAAGGCCGTAATAGACGACATCACCAAACAGCTCCATAGTCACATACACAGCAAAGGAGAGATGTTGTTTACACCTAGTGATGTCAGTGGTATTGAGTGACATCACAGCACAGTGCTAAGGCTCCTGGGCCTGGACACAGCAGCGGCTGCAATATCTCAACGGAGAATACGTTTATATCTATGTGTGTGTGTGCGCATATATATATATATATATATATATATATATATATATATATATATATATATATATTTCTCCGCCGAAATCACTTTTAAACCCATTTCCACCTTTTTTTCCCTTCTCTTCCTCTTACTTTTTTTTCACGTTTTTTTACGTTTTTCTCCTTTTCGCCTCTTTTCTGGGCGTATTATTCTTCTTTTTCTTCTTTTTTTTCGTCTAATGCATACCCCATCAGTGCAGCAATGCTTATTCAATACCGCCAGCAGATGGAGACACTGGGGGATAATTTTCTAAGGATTTATACTGATTTTTCCTGTCTGAATTTGTCGCACAGAAAGTTACAGGCCAAATATGTGTGACATTTCTGCGACTTTAGCTTCTAGAGCATTTTTACAACATTATACATAGGTGCTGAATACATAAAAAGCGACTGTTCAGCGACAGACAAGTCGCATCGGCTGAAAGTAGGCCAGAATGTCAGTCCATGTTGGAGCAGGTTTAGATACAGTCTAAAGCATAGATCTCAAAGTCTGTGCACAGAATTTAGCAAGGGCCTCGCACCTTCTGATGCATCAGGTAGGTGCACAATAGCATAGCCTAACCCTCTGTACTTTGGTCTATATTGATGCGGGACATAGACAGCCAGCTGATGACCAATCCATTAGTGCAATGGATGGCTGGAAGCATTTGTCTTTGCCTTTGCAATACCACAGAAGCAATGCATGGTCAATGTACAGCAATGACACACCTGTGTGAACAGCCAGGAGACCCCCCCCCCCCCCCCCCCATGTTATGTTACATAGTTACATAGTTAGTACGGTCGAAAAAAGACATATGTCCATCACGTTCAACCAGGGAATTAAGGGGTAGGGGTGTGGCGCGATATTGGGGAAGGGATGAGATTTTATATTTCTTCATAAGCATTAATCTTATTTTGTCAATTAGGAACATTCAGCACCCACCCGCTATCAAGGCAGCTGCCTATCATGTCATGCCCTACCTGCACAGGTGTGCTGGCTACTCAAATGATCCAATTAAGGAGGCCATTTAGTCAGCAGCAGCAGAAGTCCTGTGCCTGGACGCTCCAACAGGGGCCAGACACAAGCAGAAGCAGCAGAAGCAGCAGCAGCACCACCTTTTGTTTTTTGGCTGCAGCAGCAGCAAGGCCCACAGGGCTGGCTAGCTGGCTAGCCAGCAAGCAGGTAGCAATGAAAGTAGGAATCTTTCTTTTTAACCCTGTAAGGGGGTGGTGCACTGTACCCGAAGATACTGCCATATCGGGTCAATGCATAGGGCGACGGAAGCAAGCTTCGAAATCGGCCCCCGTTCTCAAAAATCCATTTAATATATGGTCCCCAGATAGGGGACGTATCAGATATTAAACTGATAAGAACAGATTTTTTTTTTTTCTTTTTTTTTTTTTCTTTTTTTTTTTTTCTTTTTTTTCCTCAGTTACAGACTATTGTTTGGACGATCATCAGGTCACCTACCAAGACTCGTCACTTAAAACAATATCTGAAAAAACATCATACGGAAAAAACTAACTAAGGGAACCGAGTGCCAAGAAAAAGTGACCAAACAACAAAACAAAAAAACATGTCAAAAACAATCACAGAAATTGGTCAAAAACTTACAGCTTTCTCCTTTACGTACTTCTTATAAATTTTTCCATCGTGTATGCATCCAGATTTTCTCCGCTTCTTCTTCACCAATTCTCTTTTTGTCCAGTAGAAAGATAGTAAAAATCCTTCCTAAAAACAATCTTTTCAATTCCCTCGGAGAAATAACAACATTTTTAAAAACAAGCAAATTGCGTGAGTCCCATAAAACCTCTTTAAAAACAGAAAAAAGAATCCAATTAGTACGTGTATCTTCCTTTTTACTAAGATCTTGACCAATAAAAACTTTCTCAAAAGAAAAACTGTTATATCCAGTGAGTTGGATTAAAAACTTCTTTAAAAACATAAAAAATTCTTTTGCATAAAAACAGTCCCAATAAAGATGCACTAAGTCTTCTCTACCTCCACAACCCTCTCTTGGGCATCTGTCACTTATTCTCAAACCTCTTCCATTTAAAAAAGATCGGGTTGGGAGGCAGCCATGAAAGGACATCCAACTAACGTCTTTTTGTCTGTTTGATAGTCCAATAACTTTAAAAAACTTCCAAATCTTCACAGACTGAGCATTAGTGCAGAATGGTACTTCATATAATCTCTCATTTTTCCTTATTTCTTGTTCTATTTTCTTTTTATCAGGTTCACCTAAAGAGCTCAAACCAAATTGATCATTGAAAGACCTGAGGAGCACATAGAAGGTAGGTATCACATGTGCTATGGGTCTCCTCAAATCCCTCTCACACCAGCCCCATTTGGAAAACAACCATCCTGCAAGGTATTTACTCATGTCTGCCGCCCTATTATTGCACTGTATCAATTTAAAAATTAAAAGAAAATAGTGCACCTTTAAAAACAGATCAATGTTTGGAAAGTTATATCCGCCCAAATTCATACTCTTCATCACTTCTTCTCTTCTCATTTTCTCCATCTTAGACCCCCAGAAGAACACAAAAAGCTTCCTTGTGACTCTCCTAGTCCATAACTTCCCTGGAGGAAGCACCATAGCCGTATACAAGAGAAGCGGTAGGATTACAGACTTAATGATAAGAACTTTCCCTTTAAGTGACAAGTTCCTTAACCTCCAGAAGGATAGCTTCTTCTCAATTTTACTGTCCAAAGTCTCATAACTTTTCTTTCCTTTGAGGTCTTTATCAAATATCACTCCTAGCACTTCAATGTCTTCTTTTTCCTTAACACCATCCACTACTATATTCTCTTGGTTCCCAAAACTGCATAATTGGCACTTCCCCCAGTTCACATTCATCCCAGCCACACAACAAAAAATCCTCACATGCAAATTTACTCTGTTGAGATCTGCTTGGGATGTACAAGTAAAAACCACATCGTCCATATAACTTAAAACCTTTAACTTACTACCATCACTACCTGGAATAAAAACACCACTCACACATTTATCTTTCTGCACATTCTTCAACAGGCCCTCTATAACGCATATAAACAGAATTGGGGAGAGTGGGCATCCCTGTCTGACTCCAGACAAGACATTAAAAGCAGGCCCCACATGCCCATTTACTAAAATCTGACTTGTCACCCCATGATAAAAACTCATAATAACAGATAATAACTTTTCTGGAATACCTAAGTGTTTTAAAGCAATGAACATAAAATCATGTGCAACCTTATCATAAGCCTTTTCGAAATCTATGGACTCAACAAACAGTGCATTCTTGTTAAAGTTACTGTAATAAATAGAGTCTCTTAAAAGCAATAAATTATCTGTTATTTTTCTTTTCGGTACTGCACAAACTTGGTATTCTCCCACAAGGTGGTCCACTACATCACTCAGTCTATTAGCCACAATCTTAGCAATTATCTTGTAGTCACAATTTAATAAAGTTATAGGTCTCCAATTTTTAAGATCTCTGCCATCACCTTTTTTATGAATTAATGTTATGACCCCTTTCTTCATAGATTCAGCTAAAACACCTGAGTTAAAAACATATTGCACCACCCGTGTAAACTCTTTACTTAAAATATTCCAGAACGCGGAATAAAACTCAGCGGGGAGACCATCACAGCCTGGTGTCTTCCCTTTGGCCATCTTATCCAGGGCCTGCTTGATCTCCCCTTCACTAACATCATCAATCAAAAAATCTACTTTTTCAACAGGAACATTATTCTCCAAAATATTACAATAATCATTCATCTCCGTCTCACTGGCTCTGCTCTTATTACTAAAGAGTGTCTCATAAAATCTGCCAATCTCCTTCACCATCTCCTCTCCAAAAACTTCCCCCGTAGGGGTAAAAACAGATTTAAAAACACCTTTAGCATTAAAACATTTTTTAAAGAAATACCGTGTACACTGCTCATTTTCTTCTAGGTGCTGCACTTTAGACTTATATACAATATTCCTTCCCTTTTCCAACAACCTTTTTTTCATCTCCCCCTTCACCTTAACAATCTCATCCTCCACCTCCACACCAACACGTTTAAACTTATAGAGAGTCTCTAACCGGGATACAAGCCTTTCATCACTCCTCCTCTTCTCTTGTGCTCTCTTTATGCAAAACATCTTAAAGAAATTAGAAAACTCTCCTTTAGCCCATTCCCACCACACTAAGACATTACTAAAATCAGGTTGTTTAGAAACACAGGATAAAAACACATGATTAAAACCAGCCATTACTTCCTCATCTTCCAATAGACTTACATTTAATTTCCAGAGCCCCCTCCCAAAATGAAGGGACTCTGTGACACTTATCTCAGCCGACACCATCTTGTGGTCTGAGAAAGTTGACATCATTTGATTGCACCGGACCACCTTAATCCCATCAGAGACCAGGATGTAATCGATCCGGGATTTACAGCGGCCACTATCTGATATGTACGTATATCTTTCATCAGTGCTAACCATCAGTCCAACATCAGTAAAATGCAAGTCTTGAATAATTTGATTTAAAACATTGGAAGTAATATCAGTTCTAACCTCAGCAGAGCTCTCACGATCATTGACGGATCTAATGCAGTTAAAATCGCCAACAATAATAGTATCTTCACGACCAGGGATAAAAAACTTAAGGGACTCTAAAAAAGACAAACGTGCTTGTTTTTCTGCTGGAGCATACACATTAAAAATTCTCATCCTCTGGCCCAAAACCTCAAAAATTAAAACCATACAACGACCAGGTACTAAAGTTTGGCAATTTAAAACTTTAATGTCCCTGTTTCGCAATAAAATCCCAACAACTTCATTTTTGTTTTCTGCACATGTGGACCAGAAGGACTGCCCACACTTCCACTCATTTGCATAAGGTGCTGACTTTATTGCACACTCCTGTAAACATATCACATCACTTCTAACATTCTCAAGAATATCAAAAATTGCAGCTCTCCTAATTTCAGACTCAATACTTCTTACATTAATAGTTGTTACAACCAAAGTCATAATAACTAGGAAAAGAAAACCAAATGCTTTAAAATCCATCTTAACTTAGAAATTAACATTTTGGCCTTCAACTTTCCTATGTAAACTTGCAAAACAATCAGGCGACCCTATGTTAGAGTCCCTGTCTATTTCATTATCACTACCAAGAACAAGGGCTTCCTGATCCTCAGACCAGCTCCCTGTCTTACACCTTTTATTCACAACCTGCACATCCTCATCTTCCTCCTCCTCTTCTTCCTTACTGCGAGAAACTCTCTGACCAGGTGTTAGAGATCTCTGAGATGACCCAACAACTTCCATTCCCTCCTCCTCCCCCACAATTGGGTTTGGACATTCAATATCATCCATAGCCTCTTCACTAGAAAGAACATCACCATACACTGTCTCAATTTTCTCCACCACTTTCACTTTTTTTGCTTTTTTCTTTTTCACCAAGGTAAATTCACCTCCCACACCTGTCTCCTCACCAGTCACAGCAGTGGAAACACCCTCCTCCCCTGACCTCTCCTGAGTGCTAATGTGCTCCACTATCACAGAACTTTCCTCAGCCACCTGTGCCACATTAACACTCACACTCACACTCTCACCAACTCCAAGAACAAACCTCCCTCCCCCTTTTTCTCTTTGTTCTCCTCTATTCCCAGCTGCATCAGCATAACTTCTCTTCTTTTTATACCACATATCACAGCCTCTTGCCAAATGTTCCTCACTTCCACAGATATCACATGTCTTCTTCTCTGTACAAATACTTGCTTCATGACCAGTTTTCCCACAATTTCTGCAACATTCTCCTTTCTCAGGGCAATAATCCTGCACATGGCCATAGGCATGGCACTTTCTACAATATTGCAACTGGCCTTCATAAAAGCAGAAACCTCTCTCTCCTCCGATAGAAAACACCTGTGGTATGCTCTTCCTTCCATCTTGCATTCCTTCATCTTTTTTAAATTTTACAATAAACTTTCTCTTACAATTAAAGTACCCAAACTTGTTCTTAAGTCTTCCTATAAATTTCACTTCCTCGCAATACCGGAACAAAAAGTTTGTAACCATTTCATCAGAAACCTTAGGATTATACATGTGGACAATTACTACCTTTGTTGTATTCATAAATAACGGTTCCACTTTAATCTTCTTCATTATAGCAGGCTCACTTTTCCTCTTCATTTCTTCAAGATCCATATAGACTCTCTGGCAAATCTCAGAACCACAAAAAGTAATATCATAAATTCCTTGCCTAGGAAAATCCTGTATAGCCAATACATTCCATACCTGTAGGTAATCAAGCTTGCGAAGAATCTCCACAACGATTTGGTCAAGTCCGATCGTCCCCCGGTGCTCGCCAGGAACGTAGATCCGCACCGTGTCCTCAAGTCCACGCGCCTTCTCGCTCATTTTTGCAGGTAAAACCCACGATCACAGCTCAGCAACAATCCAGGGCCCCCCGTAAAGAGGGCCCCGATCACCACTCCTTTCAACCCAAACCACGCACAGAAATCCACACGTGATCTTAGCCAAAAGGCCGAGAAGCGATAACCGTGAAAGGGGCAGGCCCAACAAGGTCCCCTTCATGGGCACTATCACTGCTTGCTGTCAGGGAGGCTGCCAGACAATTTTCCATGCACACTCTGGGCTGGGGGGCAGTCAACCACCAGTACACACAGCAGAACCTAAACCCATACCATTATTGCTAAGCAGCAAGACAGGGGCCCATTGCACTCCCACGGGGCCTTTTTAAATGCAATCCATAACCCGGATTTGCCAGGAACCCTTCTTACTCCTCCTACTTGCATGTGACACTGGGCTTAGGATCTGCATAGGAAACACACACACAAGCACACACCTACCTTTGTTGCCTGCAGATGCCTCCTTGGCT